>NW_020956242.1:235549-248906 GCF_003031625.1 Empidonax traillii
ACTCTGAGCTGTTGTCCTCCCATTTTTGTGGTTATTGCTTTTTCTTCTAAGATGAGATGTAGACATAACTTTTGAAGATGAGATTCTCAAGTGGAGAATATACATATGATTTGAACACTAGGTTTCTTACATCCCTTGCATATTTTGCAGGGGGGTTTTTTAGGTGATTATGTGGCACAATAAATATCGTTACAGTTTTATGGGTGATTCTGAAATTGCCTATCTCAGTCGGGTATTTTGGTTCTTCATTTGGGTTTGGGTTTTGTTTATTTTAGGTTTTTTTGTGGGTTGTTATTCTTTTTTTTTTTTGGAGTGGGGGGTTTAGTTTTGTTTGTTTTGGTTGGTTGGTTGGTTGTTTTTATATTTAGTGGGGGTTTTTTTGGATAATATATACTTTGCAATATAATGACTACAGTATGTCACCTCTGTAGAAACTGAAGATGAAGGAAACTTGGAAATTGGAATAAATTGGAGAAATGTTTTGGGTAAGACCAACATGATGGGGTGACTCAGACCCGGTGCAAAGGACAAAGGTAATTTTACCTTTATGGAGTTAGCAAAGCTTACCCTTTTACACTATTAAAGGAGTATTCTTTTTAAGGGACCAAGTCCTAAGTCCTCTTTCAGCATTAGCCCTACTGGGACATAATATAATAAGTAAAAATAAAATTCCAGCTATGCACTTTACTGGTGTACTGAAACAAAACTGTACTCAGAAATATTAATGCAGTTAACCAACACAATACCTAATTAGTTCAGCACAAGGTATTTTACATTTTCTCATCAGGAAATGGTTAAAAAAGCTAATGTGACAAGCTTTTGTTACAAAAAATCAGCATCCCTGAGAAAAAAACCTGCCTTCTATAGGATCTTTCCCTGTGTACTCTGGCAATTGAGCACAATATAATCCTGCTTCTTAGGGTGTAGAGTTGAATTTTCTTTAGAAAGAACTCCTAAAAGACTTCTTTTCACACTGTCTGTAGTAGCTGCTAACACAGTGGTCTCTTCCAACAGCAATTCTACTTCCTGCAAGGTGTAAGAAATCCACTGAACCTGTCTGAAGGATTCCTCTTTGAGAGCAGAAAAAAAATATTGGAGTATCCCTCCCTTACACTGAAGCATCAAAAAATAGGAACATTGAACAGTAAGTTGCAAAGAGGTCATGGATATATTGTCCAATCCATTACAGGCAGGTTTTTTTCTAAAGGATTTGCTTTGATGTTACTAACATGCATGGCCCTAAAGAGCTGGGAAATAGGCAGGGCAGACCTGAACAATAATGTCCTTTAGTCACTCAGAGGATGACTCTCAGTATTTTATTCACATTAGATTAATGTTTGCTGTCTCAGGGAACAATCTAATTGAAGACAAGCAAAAGAGCTGTAACAACTTCCAATAAAAGAAGGAAAAATGAGAGCAATAGGGAACACAAGGAATAAATGCTGGTTTCTTCACCTAACTGCATGTTTCTTTATCAACACAGATATATCATCTTTAAAGGCAATAACACATTTAGTCAAGTATCAGCTTTGTAAGTAAATTAAATTTGAAGAATATTATTCTCTGAAGTCAATGGATCCTGTCTTCTTATGCCTTAGACAATTTAGTGCAAGTTATTCATGGACTAAGGAGCTTTGTTTAATAGTTGGAGAATTCTCTTCAGTTTATAATGAATAACCTAGAAAATGTATAGGTGGACTAGTGATCCATCTTATCAAGTCCATGTAACCAAATAAAGTATTTAGACCAGTTAATTAAAAAAAGTCATTAAAAGTGTATTTTTTGCAACAAGTAATTACTGAGTAGAAAATAGTCTTGAAATGTAATTAAGTTCAACTATTTCTCTCTGTTTACCAAGATTAATTTCTGCCTCCTTGCCAGCACAATGTAACTTTAAGATTTATAATTTGACACTGTGTCTTAAGACACAATTATCACCTTAAATTTCTGTTCATAACAGAATTTCAATTTTCCTTTGAATCTATTATAAGAATAAATGATATCCCATTTCTTTACCCGTGCTTTAATAATTTCTGTTTCACTGGTGAATGGTGTGGACCTGGTGATTTTGTTACTGGTTAAAAGTAAAATATGAAACTAATTTTTTTCAGTATGAACAGAGCTAGTGCTCTTTTTTTTATAAGTTGCTGATGGGGTATTTAACTCTGTGAACATTGACTTCATGCCATGACAATGCAAGCTGTGTTTTTTTGCAGTATTTGTAATTTGCTATTGTATAACTTTGTTATGATTCTTAATAAAATTCTTAGAAATATTTGGACCAGATTTAGAGGTTACTGGCATGGAGTCCTTTAGATTCTCTTACTGTGTACAGTGTTAGGGTTATTACCTGGAAGGATATTGGTTTTGCCTAAAATTGCACTGATTTAGTACAGAAGTTTAAAAATAACCTTTTGAGATATTATTTACAAAATAAGTTAAAAACTACACATAGTCATTCAGGAAACCCTTCTTTTTCTTAACAGTTTTTAGGTCGTTGTCTTCAGTTCTTTTTGCTTATGCACTGAACTACTTACACATTTCTAAATACCTAATTAACTTCATAATTAAGATAAATACTTTATACTCAAATGGCTTCTTTAAACTCATAACCAGTTGTAATGCAGCAACTGTCCTACATGCTGGAATATAAAATATTTTATTTTTGGCATAGCATTGATATTAAGATATTATTACAAGTTATCTGAATTTACACAAAAAATGTTTTTTAAGTGTACCACTTGAGAGATTCATGTTGTCTTTCATATTTAGGTATTTGTAATTTTTTCACCATTAAGAAACAACATGAATTTGCAATAACCAAAATATCTGCCAAATATAAAACAATTTCTTAATGTCAAATAAATGGATGCTCTACAATGCTCTACAATACATTTGTATAAGATATTCTCTGACACATAGTGATTCATGTGGATGTTTTTAAATATTTTTTTTTACTTGAAATAGAGGGGAAAAGAACCCTGCTTTTACAATGTTGTTTAAGGCCTTCAGTAACACATTCCTTAAATATTGTATTTCTCTGAATTTTCCATAGTAAAACCTGCTTGAATTTCCACAAGTAATTTTACTTGAAATAGAACTACTGAATAAAAACAATAGAAAAAAAAATCAGGATTTTTATAGTTTTGCAAAAAAGTATCTCAGTGGTCTGTA
Organism: Empidonax traillii; assembly: GCF_003031625.1. Classification (NCBI taxonomy): domain Eukaryota; kingdom Metazoa; phylum Chordata; class Aves; order Passeriformes; family Tyrannidae; genus Empidonax; species Empidonax traillii. Next base: position 238,724 of record NW_020956242.1, read on the forward strand.
TCTCTGTTTTGATAAAGGGCTCTTAGGATTGCATGCTATTATTTATACCATTTATCATTTTCATTTAAAGATTCCTTGTCAAGCATTCATAAAAAATAACATATAGGTACTTTTATGTGTATCTCAAAACACACAAAATGTTATATGATCTTATAGCACAATACAGGCTAGAAAGTGTCTTTTATTTCCTTTGTAGACACATTGATATAAAACAAATACAGTTTAATACTCAAAGGGAGTTTATTTCCCTTTAAAATAATGGGAACCTCCCAGGGCAAAAGAAAGAATGACCCAAAAAGTTACCGTAATTAGTTCAATGATTCCTATTCATGAAATAACCCCCCCAAAAGATAAGACTAATTTTTTTCCTCAGTAAACATCTTAGAACAGAAAATTGACTGCAGGCACTTCATAACACTTGGTAAAACCACAACCAAATCAGTAATAACTTTATGTTAAAATGATATTAGGGCTTATTCATGTCAGTTATTAAAGTAATTTCTGGGTAAACTTTGGAGAGGGTATAGTAAGAGAAAATAACATTTTAGGTAATCGTAAGCAATAAGTTGATTGTAAGTTTAAGGATATTAAGATAAATTTAATTTTGAATGTTTTACCTGCTCAGTCATGTGTATGTGTGACTTGGTCTTGCATCTGCTATACTTGATTGTGCTACTGAAGAGATCATAGTCCTTATATTATTTGTCCTTTTGCAGTAAGCTGACATCATGGTCTCACCCCAGAACTTGAATTTTCATTTGATTGGGTGTAAATTAAATGTGCGCTACGTAGTTTATCTAATTAAGACTGGAACGTACTATTTCAGTTATTATACCAACATTCAAATAGTTGCTGCTTCTCATGCAGAAAAAAAAATTGAATCCAAGGGAATATGACAGAACAAGGCTTTTCTTCCTCCATTAGGAGGCACACCAATCCATAGCCATTGCAATATGAAGGGATGCACATTTCCAGTTCATCCAGGGGCATAACAAATGGATAGTTCTTTTCCTAAAAATCAACCTCTTATGTTTCAGGACACAGTAAAATAAAAAAAACTGTAGGCATTCAACAAAGCAATTTTGAAAATAATGCACAAAAAATCCGGTTTTGGATCTTAGAAGGAGTAAACATAATTGCCTCTGAATGTAAACAATGGGTATTAAATGGCAAGATCACCTCCAGGATTTGGAAAGGAAAAGTAGCTGGTTCACAACATCCCAACCTAAACCAATTTCATTGTCTGATTTGTAGTAGCATACATACATCTATTTTGTATAAGATCTGACACTGGTAGGAAATTATGTTCCAACGAAAATACATTTCACTCTAGATTTTTCTAAGAGCCACACTGAGCTGAAGCTTCTATTTCCGTTTAACATTTAGAAAAATTATAGTGAAATAAATGTAAAAAAAAGTACTTTTCCCTACTAATATATATTTTGTTGCCATTTCTTCCTATACTATACTAATTAAAACATTTTTAATTAACACATTAAAATACTTTGTAAACTGACATTTTAATAATGATTCATTTAAATAGTATGCATTTTTCTTAATGGATAAGGTCTATTTGCTGAGCAGACAGACAAAACTTACATCATCAATAGAGTAATTTCTTGAATATTGAAATAATGTCTGTGAGATGAAAAAATATTTCTGTCTTTGGATAAATAAAAAAGAAGTATAGATCTCTTATATATAATTTCTAATTATTTTATATCATATATGGTATGAAATTATTGTATAAAATACATGCCCATAATTTCAATGTATAATAAATAACACAACTATATAATAGTTGGATATATCAGGAGAACTCCTCAAACCAGGATCCAGGCAGTAGAACTACTATAAAATGGTTTTGAGCACGCAGACGGTGATGCATTATTTTATTGTTGAATTTATTGATTTTATTGTGGTACACAGTACAAATCTACCAGCAATAAAAAAAGAATACGATGATACCAAAATGTATGGAGAGATATTTCCCTTCATGCATTATGAAGGAAGTTGTTGAACTGATATGTTAGCAATGAATGATATACAGAAAAGTAATGGCTTGTTACTTCATACTTACTTGACCTGTGTGACTTCAGTTCCAGAAAAAAACCCAAGTATTTTAAGAGTTATTATTAGGGTCAGCTTTATCAGGAGTTACTTCTACTCTTGTGGGAAATATTTTGTGGTAAAAAGAGAACCTCAGGACTTTATTTCCTGCACTGTAAATATCCCAACTCAAATGTTAAAACAAAACTACAGTTGCTGAAACACTTCAAACTATGATGTGCGTGTTTCTAAGGTCTGTTCCTCAAAGAACTCCTCTACCCAGTTCAAAATGTGGAGAGATTCGTGATCTGGGAGCTGCTAGATCCCTGTCCTCCTCTCCAGATGACCAACAAGGAAGCTGGATATGTTACAGGTAGGGAATGATTTCTATTTCTCATCTCCATCTTTTCGCGTGGATTGTTAAGCTCTGACAAACAGCTGAGTATCTGATAGGAAAGTCAATTTTTGCTGGAAGATTTATATTTTAGAGGAGAAGGTGAAAAAAAAAGTAATGAGTTCAGCAGAAGAACTTAACTTCGTTCTAAATTCCTGAAACACACAAGCAGCATGGGGTTTCTATTTACAGGGCACGCATACGTTGCATGAAGAGACTGAAAATATTTTTCTGCGTGTTGTATCGCTTAAACACAGCCCTGGAGTTTCAAAAAGGACCTGGAGATACATTTCTCCTTCAGGAAATGTTAGTGCATGATAACAGCCACAAAGCAAAGATGGCGCTGCACATGAAATAGAAAGCAAAGGGGAATAAATGGAGACAAGACAAGCATAAATCTCCTTCATACCCTTCCCCATTCCTCCCTCTCCTCCCAGAGGGTGCAGTCAGACCTTCCTGTGCGCTCCTGGAGGTTACAGTCCCTTGAATTGCTTATGCCACCTTCAACCTCTTCCCTGTTGCCCTGGAGGAGTCAGCACAGAGCAGTGCCTTAAACAAACATCCCTCTCACAGCTCCACATTTCTTTCTGCCTTCCAAGCAAGCTGTCCTTTACCTTCTGTCACACATTAGGTGTATTAAATCCATGTTCTTAGTTGCTGCATTTAATGTTTCAAGGCCCTCCTGTGTATCTGGATTGATACACTCCAAAGTGGAAGTTAAATATTTTGGGCTGTAATCTGCAAGGCAGGGCCAGCTAAAACTCTTTTCTTTCTGCACAAGACGTAAAGATGGTATCTGAGAAACAGGTGAGCCTGGGGAATCAGATGCCCAGCTGAGACAGACTGCTGTCTCACACTCAGGCACCGGGAGAATCGACGGTGCTGCGATTCCCAAGAGATTCCCCCCAGGGATCAAATACCGTAGGTGTGCTCGGAGCGTGTAAGACACACCATGACAAGGGCACGGCTCTCACAGAACAGCGTGGCAGCTGTCATGTTTCTCGAAAAACACGGCTAGAATACCGCATGATGCTTGTTTCCAGCCCTTTCCCTTCATCCTTAGTACCAGTGGGATGTCTGGATGCTTTGCCGTTCTTTTGCTGAAGGTTTGCTCACTTGAATCTCTTACCGTGGCCTGTGCTAAGCACCAGGTTACTGACAAGCTTTGCAGGTGGGAATGCGCTTTCAGAGCCCTTCCTTGAAACTGCTTCACTTTTTGCAGAAAATAGTTTAAGATTCAGAAGTAAAACAACAGAGAAGAGGAAAGAACAACTGGGTAAGGAGCGCTGGGAGCAGGGTGAGGAGATCAAGTGTTGTTCTTGGAGCAGGGACCAAGTTTTGGGGCAGCCTCTGAGAGCGTGTGCTGATTTACAAACCGTGGTGAGGGCAGCAGGGAAGCACTGTCCTGCTGGAGCTCCACATTCCAGAACACTACAGAGCCAAAAGTTTTGGGTTTTTTCTAGTTCTTGGGAAATTGAACCCACAAGGATAATTGGACGTGATGTGTCTTTGGATATAGGCAGGATTTAGTCAGTGATCTTGATAATAGATATGGAGATAGTAGCTGCAAATTACAATTATTTGTACTAATCCCCCTAAGTCCTGTTACAAAATGAATGCCTTCATCTAAGCCCTAAATGTTCTCCATGTGCATAAACATGCAAGACTTGATTCACTAAAATACTTTTATTTTGGTTTAAAGTGAGGAGTTCTATACAATATAGAAAGGTATCAATAAAAGACATTTTCAGTATGTCTTTAGACATGTCTACTATGACACAATGGTTGCATTTCTTTTCAGAATGCACACATCACTTTACATTTCCAGTGATCCCCCTAATATATGAAACATATAATTTGGTATTATGCATCAAAAGTATTGAAGAATGAGTATTGTGAATTTTATGTTATTCAGAAGTACACAAATAACCACTGTTTCAAAAGTTAGATCTGCCTTACAGCTACACTTCATATATTCTCAGTTCTCTTATAAGTGTTCTACAAAAAGAACTGTTGATTTTTTTCACCTTTTTTTTTTTTTTTTTAATTGGAAAATGCCATTTAATTAATGCAAAGCTGCTATTGTGGAAAAATATCAGTACTGATGAAATGAGAGCAGTGAGGGTTTCTCACATTCAGGATAGAATTTCTGCTTATAATGTGAGAGAAGTAGAGATAGAACTGAGTGTTTGGGAGAGTGACTTAGTTCTTGAAAGTTCAGGTGGACATTATACTGCTCAGACTTCTAGAACAGAACTAGCTGAATTCTTTTTCTATGGCCTGTACGACTTACTAAGTAAATATTGGTTGATCTGGACTTGTTCCAAAGAATAAATAGTATTGACTGTTATAAGATCTGGCTAAACAAAAGACAAATTCTTCATTCTAATTCAAAACTGGAACTGAACCCCCATTTCATACATGTCAGGTGTTCTTCACAGCATGTGTAAGGTTGCTGTGTAAATTTTTTCCCCTCTCCTAATTTGACATTTTGGGTTGGTATCTTTAGGCCAAAAAATTGCTATTTTTTTTAAATTATTGTTTTGTAGCTTCAGTGCTATGTATTTATGAAGGTTAAGCATTGACTTTGCTCCCTGTGAGACAGGAAATGGACTGAAGAAAGGTTTTCCACCTCATTATAAACATTTTGTACTTCTTTGTTACTGTAGAGTGGGCAACACACCTCTCCATCCCCTCAATATTTAAGAAAAAGTGTTAGAAGTTTCCAATATTTGTGTTACAAGAAATCTGAAATTTTGAGTAAGTTAACAGGCTGGGAGATCTATTGCCCTCCTGTCTCTCTGACTGTGTTTTTTGTCTTTCTTCATATACACATCTTTATTTAAGATATATTCTGTTTTCTGATGTTACAGTTCTAGCAATACTTGCTGTAATTCAATCAGGAAACGATAACTAGTGAGTTAACTTTTTTAGCTCAGCATATGTGGGTATGCACAAACTCATGCATAAACATAAACCAAACTACCCAGTGGGGGAAAAAAAAAAAAAAAAAAGGCTGATACCTTTTTTAGAGCCCAAGTGAGAAATAGCAGCCAATGAGAACTGAAGGCTGCACGATCCTAATTGCTGAGAGAACGCCTTATTTGTCCGTGCCACTCGAGAAAGGCAGAAAGCTGAGGAGTGGGCAGATATCTGAGTAACAAAAGATAACTTTACAGTACATCAGCTCTGAGAGTTTAATGCACTGGTATTAAAGCATGAGTGTGTGGAGGCGTGTGCAGTGACAGGCAGAGAGCTGCATCTGTTATGCAAGTGGAAAGGAGCCAAGCACAGAAGATGGGGATTTTTTTTTTTCTGCCATTGACTTCAAACTATCAGTTTACATGTGCCTTTACAAAAGAGAATTTTCAATTCAGTTAACAACTACTGCTTGCACAGTGACAGGAGGATACACTAAAACAATGTAAATGACCTTACTGATTGTATTGGTTTTGAACTTGTAAAGGGTGATTTTGCCTCACTCACCTTCATCCCGAATCCCACAGCAAAAACGTCCTTCCTACTCTTGTCATCTTGATTGGATTAGTTGTGAGAATTTTTACATTCCTTAGCCTTTTTAACATATCAGCTACTGTACCTGACTCTAAAGGCTCCTTAAGATGCTTTCTTCTCTTCTTATAAACTTGAATTCCAGTTCTGAGAAACCACTTTTGGTCGCAAACTGGTAAATATTACTAATGCCATTCCCTGCTGAGCCTCTGGACAAGTACCTTCCTAGTAGTTTTCATGATGCCCTGCAAGTGGGGCAAACTATCTTCATAATAAACATCAGAAAACTCCACAGAAGTCCCCTTTGCCACGCTGGTTACAAAAATCTCAACATATATTTGCTGCATGTGAGTAGCCCTGTAACTGTGTGATTCACTCAGCTGCATTTTAGTGATGGAAAGATTCATTATAGGCCCATGTTGCAGTTGGTTTTGGCTCTGATCAGGCATCACCTGCCTTCTCAAGTCTTTTCCACTGTGCCTTTCACTCTCTAGGTTGTCCGTCTCGCCATTTCTGTTGCTTACTAGAAAAAAAAAGGATTAAATCAAACGTCAGCTTGTTATACTCATCTTTGCAACATGCAAAAATCTTTTCTTGCCAGGAGTACTTCAAGGTCAAATGTTGCAAAAGAAATGTCAAAGACTTATGAAAAGGTTTGAAAGAGCTGCAAATCACGAAGTTTCTCAAAGAGAAGATTAGGGAAGAGAGAATAATCTGTCTGACTACCAAATGAAAAGAGGAGTACGCCAACCAGAATTAAGTGCAACAGGAACATGGTAAAAATGACAAATACCTTAAACAATATATTGTAGTTAAATCAAAAGCCAGGAAGAAAACAGCTCTTCTGAGAATTACATGTTGGAACATAAGCTATGAATGGACTACGGAGGAGAAAGTAGTAGTGCCTACAACTGTAACACCTCCAGCAGCAGCCATTTCTCACGTCCTTTCCTCTGTCCCCCAGTAGTGTCAGCAGCAGGAATTATGTTATTAATATGTTATATAATATTTATATAAATATATATTTATATATGTACATATTTATATATTTATACATTTATTTAAATATTAATATAATGTTTATTACCAATTTTTATGTTATTAATATGTTATTGTTACACCTTGAGGAATTTCCCATTAGCCAATGAAGCAATTATTTCACTTATTTTTTCCTGCGTTTGAGATTCCATTGGTAACTGACAGTCTCGAAGAATGAATAATATTGACATTTCCTTTATACCCAGTTTGAAACAGGCATCTTAGATTACTGGGAAAAGCTTTCACTCATAAGACTAGTGGGGGTCATAGCACGAGTTCTAAAAGTACAGGACAGGCAGGCATCAAAGGTAAAAGGAAAATGAACAGCTTTATTAGGAGTGTTCTTAAAAGGGAAAAATAGAGGTCGAAGAAAGGAAGTATTAAGTTTTTACATGAACTTTATTGTTTTCAATTTTCTTGCAGTGTGCATAACTGGATTACCATTTCAGCGTTGAAAAAAAAAAAAAACAACAAAACAAATAAAAAAAAACCCCACAAAACAAAACAAAAACCCAACAACAACAAAAACCACCCCAAGCCAATGTCATATTTAGTAGTCCCAGCTTGGAATAACTGTTTAAGATCCTAAAGATGACAATCTTCTGTCTCTTTTTCCTAAAGAGATGAAACTATTTTTGGAGTAACACAACGAATATAAATTTAGAGTAGGTGCTTGAAATTTGTTCATAATTTGAAATTTCTTCTTATATGTTACACCTGGGAAAAGAGTTTAAAAATATTGCAACTATAACCTTGGGTGGGTTTTTTTTAGCAAATATATTAATTGATCTTTTAAGAAACATTATGTGACCCTATAAACCTTCCCTCATGTGTAATATTAGACNAAAAAAAAAAAAAAAAAAGGCTGATACCTTTTTTAGAGCCCAAGTGAGAAATAGCAGCCAATTAGAACTGAAGGCTGCACGATCCTAATTGCTGAGAGAACGCCTTATTTGTCCGTGCCACCCGAGAAAGGCAGAAAGCTGAGGAGTGGGCAGATATCTGAGTAACAAAAGATAACTTTACAGTACATCAGCTCTGAGAGTTTAATGCACTGGTATTAAAGCATGAGTGTGTGGAGGCGTGTGCAGTGACAGGCAGAGAGCTGCATCTGTTATGCAAGTGGAAAGGAGCCAAGCACAGAAGATGGGGATTTTTTTTTTTTTCTGTCATTGACTTCAAACTATCAGTTTACATGTGCCCTTACAAAAGAGAATTTTCAATTCAGTTAACAACTACTGCTTGCACAGTGACAGGAGGATACACTAAAACAATGTAAATGACCTTACTAATTGTATTGGTTTTGAACTTGTAAAGGGTGATTTTGCCTCACTCACCTTCATCCCGAATCCCACAGCAAAAACGTCCTTCCTAGTCTTGTCATCTTGATTGGATTAGTTGTGAGAACTTTTACATTCCTTAGCCTTTTTAACATATCAGCTACTGTACCTGACTCTAAAGGCTCCTTAAGATGCTTTCTTCTCTTCTTATAAACTTGAATTCCAGTTCTGAGAAACCACTTTTGGTCGCAAATTGGTAAATATTACTAATGCCATTCCCTGCTGAGCCTCTGGACAAGTACCTTCCTAGTAGTTTTCATGATGCCCTGCAAGTGGGGCAGACTATCTTCATAAACATCTGAAAACTCCACAGAAGTCCCCTTTGCTACGCTGGTTACAAAAATCTCAACATATATTTGCTGCATGTGAGTAGCCCTGTAACTGTGTGATTCACTCAGCTGCATTTTAGTGATGGAAAGATTCATTATAGGCCCATGCTGCAGTTGGTTTTGGCTCTGATCAGGCATCACCTGCCTTCTCAAGTCTTTTCCACTGTGCCTTTCACTCTCTAGGTTGTCCGTCTCCCCATTTCTGTTGCTTACTAGAAAAAAAAAGGATTAAATCAAACGTCAGCTTGTTATACTCATCTTTGCAACATGCAAAAATCTTTTCTTGCCAGGAGTACTTCAAGGTCAAATGTTGCAAAAGAAATGTCAAAGACTTATGAAAAGGTTTGAAAGAGCTGCAAATCACGAAGTTTCTCAAAGAGAAGATTAGGGAAGAGAGAATAATCTGTCTGACTACCAAATGAAAAGAGCAGTACGCCAACCAGAATTAAGTGCAACAGGAACATGGTAAAAATGACAAATACCTTAAACAATATATTGTAGTTAAATCAAAAGCCAGGAAGAAAACAGCTCTTCTGAGAATTACATGTTGGAACATAAGCTATGAATGGACTACGGAGGAGAAAGTAGTAGTGCCTACAACTGTAACACCTCCAGCAGCAGCCATTTCTCATATCCTTTCCTCTGTCCCCCAACAGTGTCAGCAGCAGGAATTATGTTATTAATATGTTATATAATATTTATATAAATATATATTTATATATGTACATATTTTTATATGTATACATTTATTTAAATATTAATACAATGTTTATTATTAATTTTTATGTTATTAATATGTTATTATTACCCCTTGAGGAATTTCCCATTAGCCAATGAAGAAATTATTTCACTTATTTTTTCCTGTGTTTGAGATTCCATTGATAACAGTCTCAAAGAATGAATAATATTGACATTTCCTTTATACCCAGTTTGAAACAGGCATCTTAGATTACTGGGAAAAGCTTTCACTCATAAGACTAGTGGGGGTCATAGCACGAGTTCTAAAAGTACAGGACAGGCAGACATCAAAGGTAAAAGGAAAATGAACAGCTTTATTAGGAGTGTTCTTAAAAGGGAAAAATAGAGGTCGAAGAAAGGAAGTATTAAGTTTTTACATGAACTTTATTGTTTTCAATTTTCTTGCAGTGTGCATAACTGGATTACCATTTCAGCGTTGAAAAAAAAAAACAAAACAACAAAACAAATATAAAAAAAAACCAACAAAACAAAACAAAAACCCAACAACAACAAAAACCACCCCAAGCCAATGTCATATTTAGTAGTCCCAGCTTGGAATAACTGTTTAAGATCCTAAAAACGACAATCTTCTGTCTCTTTTTCCTAAAGAGATGAAACTATTTTTGGAGTAACACAACGAATATAAATTTAGAGTAGGTGCTTGAAATTTGTTCATAATTTGAAATTTCTTCTTATATGTTACACCTGGGAAAAGAGTTTAAAAATATTGCAACTATAACCTTGGGTGGGTTTTTTTTAGCAAATATATTAATTGATCTTTTAAG
>NW_020956242.1:249712-321866 GCF_003031625.1 Empidonax traillii
TGTCTCTTTTTCCTAAAGAGATGAAACTATTTTTGGAGTAACACAACGAATATAAATTTAGAGTAGGTGCTTGAAATTTGTTCATAATTTGAAATTTCTTCTTATATGTTACACCTGGGAAAAGAGTTTAAAAATATTGCAACTATAACCTTGGGTGGGTTTTTTTTAGCAAATATATTAATTGATCTTTTAAGAAACATTATGTGACCCTATAAACCTTCCCTCATGTGTAATATTAGACCAAAAGAGCTATAAAAAAACCTACTATGAGAAAATCTGAAATCCTGAATGTCTTAGGACATCACAAGAACCTCTGCACCTGTTTTTTTCACAAGCCAACCAATTTTGTATATTATGTACATGATTTATGTATAATACATTTATTTTTGTGTATAAGTATATATAAGTGCATATCATAGTTTATAAACCACATATGATGTATATAAAATATATAAATGCATAAAAATGTGTACTTTAACTTTATATAAACCACCCTATCCTGAGATGTATAAACCCTAAAATTTATAGTCTTTGGTAAAAACAAGAAAGAGTGGAAAAAAAAGCAGTGGGATAGGCAGGAAGCTGAGGCATGACATTTTTTATCTTTGCAGCATGAAGCTCCCTTTGTCCTGAGGTTAATTTTTCACACCTGTGTGCGATTCATTCAGAGCATGAGATGCTTCAATTTATAACAAACTCAGAGATGACAACTTGCAGCTGTTCCTTTAGATAGGCAGTGACATAAAAAGTAGAGGCCTTGGAAATTGTGAAGAATTTGAATGTTTCTTGATTGGTATTCGGTAGGTGTTCGGAACTGTTATCTAATCATTAATTTGGATGATAATGCCTTAGTAGTGCATGAATATGATGAAAGAGAAGGTGATCTCTTCCCTCCAATCAGAGCTAGATCTGTTTTATCTGTATTACTTAAATAGGTAAATAGGTTCTGTCTTTTTTTTTTTGTCTTTTTTTTTTTTTTTTTTTTTTTTTTTTTTTTTTTTTTTTTTTTTTTTTTTTTTTTTTTTTGGCCAGTTCAAGTAATAAATGATCTTCTCATTTTTTTTTTCTAAATTTCAGCTTTTATGTAAAATTTCCTAAAATTCATATGTTTATTTTTGTCACTAAATACTCTTCTCACTCCTTAAAGTTTTTATCACTTCATAGTTGTCAAAGCCTGTCAGAAAACAGCTTATATGGTTTTTTTCCCCCCTCCTTTTCTTATTTTTGGGTGTTAAAAGTAGTTTTCTATTCATAATGAGCAAATGTGTTAAAAGTCCTGTCAACTTTTCTGACAGATGTGAAAATCTGAGTGATTTCTGGCATGGATGTATTTTTCCCCACTGAAGGGATTAATTTACTAATTTATTCTCCCTTCCTTAGGGAGCAAGCTGATAAGAGAGACAGGAGGAGTAGAAAACCTACCAGAAATTAAGAAATGTGTAAATATATACTATCCTTCACTCAAGTGTTAAAAGAAAAAAAATGCAAATAGACTAATCACTGACATTGCCAATCTAAACTGAGCATTTATAAAACTCCTTGATTTTTGGTATGGTGCAAAGACTTTTTACTAAGTTTAACTCAGGTAACAGATTTAGCTGGTTTCAGGCCCTGTATTGAGAAATATTGAATATTGTGAAGATCTTTACCACTGTGCAATTTAAAAATGTTATTATGAAATATCTGGCATTGTTTTAAACCCAATTTAAAGGACGGTGTAACGGAGAGTCTGAAACCTCTAAATATCTGAGAAAGGGATTGTTTAATAATTCTTCAAGAAGAGGAAAAGCAATCATCCAGAAAGCCTTTTGAGAAGCTATGAAGGGATTTTCCATGGACAGGACAGATCTATTAAAAGAGGTGTCTACTTGAAATTCTCGTGAAATATTGCAAGCCAAAATTGAGTTTGCCCACATAATTAAAATTTGCTTTTCTGATTCATGTGAATTTTGGATACAGTTTTTCAGTGGTAATCTCCTTCTTCCAGGATCCCCCTTTCCCTCTGCAAAATCCTCAGTTCACTTAGTGAGCCGGCTGGGCAATCTTGGCTAAATTTTATCTTTTGTTTGTTCTCTGTTTTAGCCCGTGGTGCCCATGCAGCAGTCGTGATGCAAATAGGGTTTTGTTTAAAATTGTCTGTGTTTAAATAAAAATTAGGCAAAGAAAACAAAGCTTTACAACTTGGGCAATAATAAGTGTTTCCTTACTGCATGTCTGGTTGACACACTCAGAAATGAGCAGCTTCCTTGGAAAGACAGAAAAATTCCTGCAGGATTTCGAAGCAAAAAATGGTTTCTCCATCTTTCCTTTTTCCTTTGCTTTTTCCTCTCCTTCTTTTTCCTTTCCTTCTTTTTCCTCTCCTTCTTTTTCCTCTCCTTCTTTTTCCTCTCCTTCTTTTTCCTTTCCTTCTTTTTCCTTTTTTCTTTTTTCTGTAGTGGATGTGACTACAGTTAGAATGCTTCTTTCTAATCTTCTGAGCATAATTGCCATATTGTGGAGAACAGGAAAGAGAATACCTTCCTTCTTTCCTTTTGAAGTCATGTATTTTGGCTTGCTGGAGCTGTAAGGGGAAAAAGACCCATTATAATTTATTGCCACTTATCTCCTTTCATCTCTACAAATCTCTTACTGACTCCAGTTACCTTCAGATTCTGTTCTCAGTCAGTTCACGCTGACAAATTAGAAAAAAGTCTGCAAATACTAAAAACACTTGATTCTGAGTAGCACAAAGCAGATCTGTTGGAGGAGTTGCCCTTAATGACCATTCTATACACATTTCAAGAATTTTATTTCAAACCAGCTGTAGTCAGGATTGTCAGGAATTGTGGGCTGAGAGACCATTAGCACTTGGAGAATATTTGATGTACTCCTGGAGCACATATTCAAATTTATTTTTGTCTGAAATGCATCCAGCTTGTTTATACTCTGAGGCCTCTCCACAGAGTGACACGAGGCACAGGACGTGGGCGATAGGGAGAGATGTTTCAGAAACACTGTCATGTGTTGCTGGATGATGCAGGGCAACCTGAAGTCTTCCTTTCTATTGCTTTAAACTGCAGTGTCTGTTTCTCCAGTATGGAAACACTTCCCACTGAGTTTATGGGGAAAAATGAGCAGACAACGAATTATTTAACACATGCAGAAGGACTTGGTTTCTTTTCTGGGAAACTGCCAAACCGGTTTGAATTATGTTTTCTAAAAATCCACAGTATGAAGCTGACACTGGCATCAGCAGTTTCAGGTTGAGTTTGGTGAAGTTAATGACAGATGAATTGGTGTAATACTGGAATGATGAGCTGTTTTACAGGCACTTGTCTTTATCTCTGCTGGCTAAAATACCAGGGAAAGGTGATTTTTTGGAGTTGGGTGGTCTACAGATAATGAGCATATGCAGAGTCCGTATAATGGGGTCTGTGCTGTGGTTGCTTCAGGTATGATCAACCACAAAATAATAAATAACAAAACCTATCAGAAATGATAAGTTTTATTAGAGTCATACAATCAGGTTGGAAATAAGGGTTGGAAAAGACCTCTAAGATCATTAAGCCCAACCCTTAATCCAGCACCACCCTGTTCAGCACTAAACAATGTACCCAAGTGCCACATCCACAGGCCTTTTGAATGTTAATTGTTCATACTTGAAAATAAAGTAGCCTTAGTTCTAGGCAATGTCAGTGTACAAATTTTTCAGCAGCACGAAGGACACTGCACAGCACCAGAGATGGCAATAGCAGGCAAAAAAAAAAATGAGCAGATCTTGGAGATAAAACTAATTCCTTAGGCCACCTGGACTGATGTGTAATAATAGGTTAGGGAGGACAGCACTGCCACAATTGAAACTTTATGGTTCTATAAATAAAATGGATCTCATCCAACAGACCAACATCATTCACAAATACTGCATGCATAAAACATTTAGGAAAAAGGTTTAAAAAAAGGAAAAAAATGTAGTGACTTTCAATGATGTGCCTCCCAACAGGGTGAATTTTTTTTATACTGCAGTACAGTAGAAAAGGGACTGGTTGGCTATCAAGCATGCGAGGAGTTTAGCACTTCACTGCAATACTCAGAGGTTGTATCTGTATGGGAACAAGAACTTAAAAGTAAAGGTATTTGCTTATTTGTCCTGTGCCCATTTTGAAACGCTGATTAGTACAATTAATCTGCCTTTGTGTTTGGAGGCTATGGGGAATTGTTGTTTTGATGGCAAAGGTCTAACAATAGAAAAGTAAAAGTACCAAAGACATTGTAGAATACGTATTTGTGAGAAGTGAAAATGTTTTAATTAACAGTTAAGTGTATTGCCTTTGAAATATATGCATCTATTAATTATTTATATGAATATATAAATGCAGATACACTTACTCATTTGCATTTCTGGACTGTTTTCCATGTGGGGATTTCAGTGCTTCACTATAGTTTAACAATGAAGCATTAATGTGAGTAACAGCATATTGTTAGTGTAATATCTTAGTCAAGACACACCCTTGTTCCTTCAAAGGAGGCAAACCAGTTAAGCTCCCTGTCATCCATAACATCATTTACCTAAGTTATGTCGAATTCTTGATCAAACTCAGCACCCCTGAAATAGCAGCTGTGGCACTTCCCTTAAAAAACCATCAGGAAAGAAAGCAGGACAACTGTTGTGTCAGAAAAAGAATGCTTGCTTTACCTGCCTCTGCTAAAACACAGATGGTCACAAACCAATTCTTCAACTAAACAAAAAGGACCTTGAAGCTCAGAACCTGAACCAAAGATTGCTCAAGTCTCCGTGGTATTTAATATTATTCAAACAGCAAATCTTAGTCTTCATCAATATTATGGTGCAGGGTTTTTTTCAAGATATCATTTCTAGTAATCCCTGGCAATATTACTCTAGAAAGCCTAAAGTTAGGCTGCTCTGAATCTGGTTTTAAAATGCAAAGGCAAAACCCTCTCTGAGCAAAGCGTCGTAGTCTCTCCAGCTTGACTTCTTTCAGCAGTGTTTCCAACGGATTTTTTCTGCATTTAAATTTTGCCTGAATGTACATTTACTCTTCAGAAGCAGGGCAAGACAAAGAAATGTAAATGTCTTATGTTTTTATTTGTATTGTCAGGAAAGGATAACAGACACATGAAGGCCATCTCTGACGCTCAAGTTTTGCGTTCAAGGTTATTGTTTCTTAGTGTAACTCTGCAACAAAACAAGGGAACAGACTGTGCATTCTGAACACAATTAATTTACATTTAAATACTCCATTTATCAAAATTTTTTTGCTTGTAAAAATTCACATTTTGTACCAAGTATTGTAAATCTAGTCTGCTGTATCTCTCAGAAAATATATGGTTATTTATTATAGAAGACACTTCTCTAAAATTCAAGTTTTGAAAAGTTATTGTCGTTGCTCTCTTTTGCAAGAAGGAAAAAAATCCATATGTTTTGATGCTACTGCACATCCTGCATATGTCCACAACATTACAGAAAAATGAGAACAATTGCCTTCATAGAAACACTCTCCAATTTCAAACACTAGTATATGTTAGTCATGTAAAATGTGTATTTCCTTCAGTCTAATCAGAGACTCAACACCACGACACTCACCTTAGTAGCTTTGGGCCTTCCTTGGTAGTCTGAATGTCCCGCTTAAAGTACCACAGCAAAATTCTGATTTCTAATTTTTAGTCTTTATTTTTCGTTCATGACTCTGTAATGAACTTGAAAATACGTCAGTTTTGAAAAAGTAGGGCTTGGTACAGGATTCCTTGTTGACTTTTAATGAGACTACATACGAGAGAGTGGATGTCTTCCCTGGGGTCCAGTAGCATTGGTGTCTTAATCAGTCACATGTACCTGAAGCCCACAGAAACCAGTGCAACGGAAGAGATATTTCAAGTAAAGAGTGATTTCTGGAATTAGGCCTTTAAAAAATGGTTTAGAAAAATACATATTGCAAGACTTGCAACTTATCAGACTTTGCTTCTTTGCTCTTCACTGTCTTAAGACAAACTGAGGAAGTGATAGTGCTTTAAAATAGAACATGTGGCCTATGCTCATACAATTTAAGAGTTTTGTTTGATTAGTAAGTATAAGTTTGCTCAACTTATTAATACTGTGGACAAACTCGAAGGAATTAGTGACCTAAAGCCCATTTTCCCTTACAGGTGGAGTGACATGTCTTCTCTGTGTCATCTATTGCTGCTGTTAAATGGAAGACTAGTAGATGGGTTTACAGTGTGTTTTAAACATGACAAATCTAAGGACTTCAAGGAAACTAAGAATTTTTATAACCTAAGACTCTGCAGTGTTGGGAGGAAATATCGAGCTGTTGGCTAACTCTTAAATCAGTCCAGTGGATGTGGAGAGGCAGGTGATGGGTTCTGTATAGAACCAACGGATCTCTCAAGCTGATTTATGGCCTTTAAACATTAGGGCTTCACTGGATTTTACTTTGCTTCTTTCTCTTCCTCTCTCTTTTCTTCTCCCTCCTTTTATTTTGTCAAGTATTTAATGTGTCAGCATCGTTCATAAATGCTGCGTGAAGAATGCAGGAGAATTTCCTCCCCACACCCCAAACCTTTTTTGTGTGTGAAAGTAGGCTTTTGCTTTTCTTTTTTTTTTTTTGTCTTCTATGTTTATCTACCAAAGTGTTGGAAAATGAGTGAACTTCTGTAAAGCTGTGAAGGAGTTTCACTTTTGACTAAGACAAACATTCAGCTTAGAAGAGGCTATAAACTGCCTGATGCCCTCCATCCTTATCTGTGATATTTCATTTTTAAACACATCTGCAGTCTGAAATAACTGATGTTTTCAGAGAGTGAAACAATGTGAAGGCTTAAGTTTCCAATATTTTTTTCTTAAATTAAATTTGCATCTCACCTCCACCTTTTTTTTTTTCTTTCTCTGTTATTCCCCTCTCAAATTATGTTTGGTTGGCTTAGAGGTACAAAATGTTCAGAAATCAGGTTTTCTTAAAACTTCCAGATAACAGTTGCAAGGCTTATTCTGGTAGTAATATCAAACGAATATATAAATGTGTAATTTCAGTTTCCTATATTTATTGAAATTCTGGAACACATATCACAGAGGAAAGGTTAAAATCAGATTTTGAAATGTTATATATCCTAGAGAGGTTTAATAAATCTAATATAACATTTGTATTAACCCTTTCATTTTCTATGTCACTCTGGCTTCAACTTCTAAGAAATACTTTGAGAGGATATAAGTCACCTGCATAGCCAAACATGCATGGAATGTGAGCAGAGTAATGGATGGGGAGATAGAACAGCATTTCTTTACTTAAAAATACAAAGCATCAGACACAACTGATACATGGTGCAGTAATAAAGAAGGTGAATAAAGATAGTTGTAGGAACAACTTACATCCCAGTGGATACTGTGCTTACTTTGGCTGCTGTGAATCAAGGTAAACACTTGGTGTTCATACTTGATTCACCACCAAGTTGAGAAATAATTCTGTCAGATGAGAAGTTTTTTCCCATCTGTATTTAACAGCTGAGAAACTATATTTAAAAATATAGTTTCTTTTGTCTGTGAATGGATTACGTGTTGAATTTGTTAAACTTATGGAAGATCCTGGCTAAAAGATCTTTTGCTTCTTTTCTGTTTCATTTGTCACATGTTTTGCTCTAATTCATGGAATTTAACTAAGAAGTGAAACATGAACTTTGCGTAAGGAAATCTCTGATCTAGAGCTAGAATCATTGCTCATACCTGACATCATTAACCATAAAACCATTTATAATTGGTAATGAAAACACCAGGTATATGACATAAATCACTATACATATTTTATAAAATCAACTTGCAAACATTAATTTCTTTCTTCATTAAGGGATAGATCTTTTTATGGTAATAGAAATTAGAGACAGGTGAACAAATGTTTGTATTATAAATAAATTATTTTCTAGTTAGAGTTTCCCCACAGGGATCTCATGTGCCCAAGTTATGCATTTTATCATAACACATTTAATGTATTTATCCCAAATTTTGTGAATACAGAAAAATTCTCTGATTACAGATGTCCCAGTATAGCATATTAATACTCATTAAGATGTCCTAGAGGTTTCTTTGAATCAGTTCTGAGCAAGGCACTGCATTACCAGACATAGAAATTCTCCTAAAACAGTTACGAAAGATTTATCCAGGTATGTGTCAAACACACGTAAGGTTGTCTTGGACAGATTACTTGACAAATAATATTTATTTTGTGTTTGTTTCTGAGTTCATGATTTAGCTGCATGTTTAGATATGATGTGTAATATAGACGTCTCCTTCACTATTTTTTTTTTCTTTTTGTCTACTTAATACTTCCTATTCAGTTTCTTTTGAGGCAAAAGTATTTACATATTTATAAATAAGACGGGGGAAAAAAATCACTATTTATGCATGATACTCATGCCTCCAGTGTCCAGTTTTGTTGATGTGCATTGGTAAGAGCATGACATGTGTTCTGTACGTGAAATTCAATCTGTCTGCCATGTCCCAACCTTAATTTTCATAAACTTTCATATGTTACTGAGCTCTGCAAGTCCTTTACTTATTGAAAATGAAGTTAATGCTCTTTTTTTTCTGATCAGTACTCTTTCACTACTTTGACCTGGCATGTTTAATAAGGACTGGATGAGGATTGGTGGTTTCCTGACAGCAGCTGATACTTGTTCTCCTGATTACTCCTTCTGATGTGCACTTGAGTAGCCAGTCCCCTTGGTAGATGGGCTATCTCAGTTTATAGGCTGTCCCCATCCTACCTGGCTATTTAAAAATTCATTGTCATCAGCTCAACCTCTATGAGAAATGCCTTTTATTATTGCAGATCAGACTCCTTCAAAGTGAAACAAAACGGTAAGAATCAATACTGGCACTATTAAAAAGTAATCAAGTTGTCATTCCCTAGCAGTTATCAGACAGCTTGTGCAAGACAGCATATTCTATGCATTATTTAGAATAGAGAATTCTATTGGCAATTTAGAATTGCCATCAGTCTTCTGTGCCACTTGTTGGATACAGCTGTCGTTTTTAAAAGCATTTGCTATATAATACTTTAGACCTGGTGGCAAATACAGATGTTTGGAATCCAGTGTGTAGGTGTGGATTTTATTCTGAAAACTTAGTATGGTCATTTTATCAAAATTATTTAATTTGCTTATTGTACCTTTTATTTTCCTTCCCTTACTTAGTGATCCTTCACATGCTTCTGTTTCTTTCAGCTATCAGATAAAGGTCAAATTGTGTAACATCGATCTAACAGATGTTCAAGGTTCCAAAGGCTCAAGTAAAGTCATGGATGGCAGACGTGGTATTATAATGTCATTATTTAAATATTGGATAGCTATACATTATAAAAGGAAACAAAGCTGTCACTTCATGATTCACAGACCAAATGTAGCTCTCTTCATTTCTTCAGAGCTGTACTTCTAAAATTTCTTTCATTTCTGTGATTTTTATAGATGTAATTATAAATCCAGAAGTGTCAAACACATCAGAGGGGTTTTTAAGTGTGCATCATTAAAGTACTCAAAATCCATTCTGAACTTCCTGAAGCATTTCTGCTAGCATGCACACAGATTTTACAGCAATCATAAATAAATATGGAAGAGTTTTCTTGGATTCTGAAGGAATTCAATAAATATCTGCCTACCAGATTTGCTGAGTCGGGGCTGTTTGTTTTTAAGTTCTTTCTATCTCTCAACCAAAATATCACCCACACCTATTGTACTTATCCTCTGCTCACCTTGATTATGAATAATTTAAGTGTTGAAATATCATTCTTTAGTTCAGGGTTTTGTATCTGAAGGGAAAACATGCAACAGAAGATGTAAACTGATAGTATAAAAATGTCCTCAGAAATGAGAGGAGAAAAGACAATGTTATTTCTTTATTATCACAACTTCTGTTTTCCTTTGCAATCCATGGCTTCCATATTCTCTTTATCACCTCTTCCAGCATCTTGTTTACTCATTGTGGAAAAGCCCTCTTTAGCTTCCTTTCAACAAGATAAGTATGTTCTATTTGTCTGTTTTTTCTATATCAGAATTCTGTATTATTTCAGTCTTGCCCACCTCCTTTATTTTTTCTCCCCTCGATGTAGATGCCATTGACATCTGTAATTCAAAGCTCTCTCTGTATCTTTCCTGTTTAGGTTCTGTTCTGTAACAAATCTTCTTCCTGACCAGTGGGATACCTCATATTTTCACAAAAGGACTCAACCACCACAAAATTGAAGCTGGAGTTTCCTGAAAACATCGGAAGATATTACCTAAGCATCACCAGACACTCCTCTTATTTCATATAAGAAAGGTATGAATAGTTACAGACACACCTGAACAACTGAACATTGGATCCTTGTTTTCCTAAGAGAGTTTCTGAATTAATGGCTTCAGTGCTAAACATTCTCACTTAGGTAAATGCTGCGTGGTTTGCAGGTAGATGAGAGTCTTGAGGCAGCAATGGAAGTGATTAATGTCTTTTAAATCCCTATTCTGCGAACTTTTGTTTTCTTGCGTTTATTCCCCTCTTTTATTTGCTATCCACACAAAACCTTTTCTCTCTCAGCACTGGTCCAGCTGCCAGTTTTTCATTATTACAGAAAGCCTCAGCCCTCTGAAGGCAGTGGCTTTGCTTCATTCTCTGTTCATGACTATGACCTTCTCCAAGGTATTTTCATCTATTTCATGTCCTTACCGCAGATGTGGATGAAAATCTAGTCTGTTTCTATTAGCAGGATGAATGGAATTGTTCTTCAGTTGTACCCAAGCACTTCTATATTAGATCAAATTGCCTCATGGTTAGACAGAATGTCTTTCTTTTTTTTTTCCTCTATCACTAGGATTACAGATAGCTCAGACACTGAGGGAAGTTCTACTAAAACTGCTAATTTTTTTCTAAAGTTATTGTTTGTTGATACCTAGGTTAATGAATAACACATTTTTTTTTTTTTTAGTTGAATTTGTGGCATTTGATTTAAAAAATGTCAGCATGGATTTAGATGGGAATTCATTATGGGAGCTATCTTTCAGAAGTTTGACTTAAAAATAGGTGTTCATGTTTTACGCTTTTTGTGTGCTAGTTTTTCTAAAAAGAGGTACCTTTTGGAGGCTACTCCTGAAGGAAATGCAATGCCAACATTAAGTCTAAATTAAAAAATATTTTTTCATTAATAATATTAAGTTTTTATAATTGTTTGCAGGGGTGGAGCATTAACAGGACTGGGAATCCAAAGTCAGGCAACTTTGTCAGCTCCGCTATTATAGCAATATCGCTGTAAAAATGAATGATCCATGTAGGAAACTCATTTTTTAATGTGTATTTTATTAGTTTAATTTCCAAGGTCAGAGTAAGTCTATGATGGTAGATTTAAAGAAGGGAAATTCACTCATTTGGTGTGCATGACAAGAGACAGCAAAGGGCTTCAGTACTCTAAGTATTTGAAAAGATTTTGTGCAGAGAGCCCAATAAAAAATCATTTATCAGTGTGGCTACTGTAGTTTACCTTTCCACTCAGTGGAAAGAACAGGGAGAAGAGAGGCATGAAACTGCTTCTAGCTTTGAGGTATGGAATTAATGGAGAGTTTATAGCTAGTGTGTTCCTATATAGTCAGTTCTTTGCAGCAGCTAAAATGAGTATAAAAGAACAGACCAGCAGTTGCTGTGAATGGACCATGATCCTTGTTGGGCCTGAAAGTTCTTCTAAGCATGTTTTAAGAGTAGTTCATCTAAATCCAAGATTTCTGCATTCATATTAATTGAAAACTGCACACCTCTTATTTATATGAAGTGCTTTTTTCACTGTATTAAATTAAATTTTTTTTTTCCATCTGTGGAGATACCTTCAAGTTCCACTTTGCTAGAACTTGTTATAACTTATAATCTTTATATCTGTGATTATACTGCTCGTGTCATTTTCTACAGGTTTGTTACTTCTGAAGTATTGGCAGTACTTTTTTTCCATGACAAACAATCAGAAAATGTCCTGAAGTTTAATACTGACTCAATTTTATTTTTTATTTTTATTTTTATTTTTTTCTTTTAATAATTTTTAAATATCATTAAGGTTCCCTTATTTTGCTGAAATTTGTCTGATGTATTTGGGGAGAAAGACTGTCTCTTCTGAGCCTCATCGTTTAACAACTTTTTGAATTCCATGTTGAAAATTACATTTTCCTCTACAAAGAATTCTGAATATACCAAGTGGTTACAAGGACTCTCACAGCTATTTTTCCTGGTTGACTGATGCACTCCAGCTTTCTTTTTTCAGTACTTGAACACACCTCCTCCAACCTTAAATCAAATGATAAATTGAGTCATAGATCATTTGAACCGTATGATTAATTCCTGAAAAGTTTCCATTGATAATTACTGGCAAGGTACTTTTAGCAAGATGTACACCCCTATACCAGGTTTATCAAAGTTGCATATTAGGTGATTGGTCGTGGTAAAAGGCTTTCTTCCCTTAATTTAAAGGAGTTGATTCCTTATTTCCAAGAAGGTAAGCACTGGGAATTCCCGATGCATCTTTAACTTCCAGTTCGTTTTTTGTTGGAGTAGCGTTGCGAGTATTTTATTATGCACCTCTGGTCATGCTTTTACAGAATTTTTGGGCTTAAGTACAGCAAAATCAGTGGTATTTCTGTGTTTAGTGCCCATTCTTTCAAGTGATCCTGAATTCAGAGAATTAGAGCCTGTGTTCTACACCAACCTTCTCACCTTTGAAAATGAGCTCAAAGCTTCAAACAAAGAGAAATATTTTGCTTAAAATTAAATACCAAACCAAACCACCAAAAAACCAAAAAAGGACTACAACAAACCAAAATCTGTTTGAAAACAGAATGTATTTTGACGATTTTGACAGTAAAAAGTGGAAATTTTTTGAGATTTACAGAGTTTTACAATTGTTTTTGACAAATTGATAATTGTGGAAGACATTAGGATTCCTATTTAGTTTTCTTTTAAGTACTCTCTTGCTTCTACCAGAAAATAACACTTTGGAAACAAATTATAAATCCAAATAGAGAAGGAAGCAATGGCATGATTATGAATTCTTTTATAAATAAATATCTAGATAAGAACAAAGACTCAGATTTTAAAAAAAAAAGTTGTGTTGTTTGTTTTTTTTTTAAAACAGTAACTCGGCAGAAGAAATATATATTAATCTTTTTAATTTTTAAGTAAGAGAGAAGCAGAGTTTAATATGTGAAATCCCCTCTGCCATAACATGGGATACTAAAACGTGCATCCATTTATATTTTATAGGAAAAAATATGCAGCTTTAACAAGTAGAGAGCCTAAGATGTCTGATGCCCTTTTGTTTTTTTTCCTACTACTTCAAAGTGATTGGGGGATGTAAATGATATAGAACTGCACCCTTTTAACATCAAATTATTAGTGGATTTTACAAATTACTCTTGTGGGGCTTTGCAGAACAGTATATGGATCCACATGGATTGAAGTAGTGGATACGTGACTGGTATTTGGGTAAGAGATTTGTCTTTTAAGATGAAGGAAATGAAATCCTCCAAATTAACAGTATTTTTGTTATTGTCCTTGTAGGATTTGCCTTTCATGGCATGTGTGAAAACACCCCTTAGGCTAATCACATAGAAGTGCTAAAAAGAAGCATACTTGGAATGGAATTACAGTATCATGATTTCTTTCATAGTATCCCTTTTGCAGAAGGACAGAGAGGGGAAGAAAGGGCAATTGGCCCACAGAGGAAAGAAGATCACTATTATGAAAAAGGCTGACATGTACCTTGCTTCTGTTTGCCTTTTTTATTTTAATGTACTACAGTCCAGTAACAATGTTATTGAATAAAAACAAGGACACATTATCATACACTTTCTATTTTTTTATTTAACTGAACACATGTTCAAAGGCAAATAATATCTTTTAGCTGAAAGATTTGTTCACAGAAGTGCTATCCCTTCACACTTATTCCAGGCCAAGTAAATCTGCCCTACAATTTTTTTAGTGGTCACCTTTAAAAACAAGAAATAACCCCCCCTCCCCCAAAAAATGTCACCACCACGTCCTGCCCTCCCCAAACCCTACTGATATTCAATCAGCCAGACAGAGAAAAATTCCAGTGTCATTGTCTCCTGATATATCTGATATCAGAGGCCTTAGGTGGGATTAGAAGAAATTTGTTAGCTGGTGATACCAGGTTTGTCACACACTGGGTTTGTTTAGTTTGGACAAAAGCAGACTCAGAGGTGACCTCGTTGCTCTCTAGGGATTCTGAAGGAGGGGGAGAGAGGGAGGTGCTGATCTCCCTGGGATCAGTGATAGGATGTGTGGGAGTAGCTCAAAGTTATTCCAGGGGAGGTTCAGACTGGACAAGAGCAAACATTTCTTTAGTGAGAGAGTTGTGAAACACTGGCAGAGATTTCCTGGAGAGAGAGGTGGTCAATGCCCCAAGCCCATTGGTGTTTCCAGCATTTTTCCCCAATTATACCAGTGGATCTGTTAAATTGAAATGCTGAATTTTGATATGAAACAAAACTGCATCTGAAGCTTCTCTTATTCAAAGTTTTTTGTATATGAGACACTTTCTGGACACAATAAACTGTCTCCACTGAGATGGATGAAGAAACTGAGAACAAATAATAAACCTTAGTTAAAAGGGTTATAGCTGTAATAAAAAACTATAAAGGCTGTGCCAATTTAATGCTATGCTTACTTGGAAGAAAAGTGGTTTATTGATTGGAAATTTGGTGCAGGGTTCTTATTGTAAGTTCACTGTTATTGTTTTCTTGAAACACGGTTTTGCACACCCCTGGTCACTTCATCCCACAGCTCTCTTGTCAATTAATTTAGGAAAAAGAAAGAAATCTTTGAACAATTATAAGGAAATAATTTCTACCGTGGTTTGGATGCACAGAAAATGTTATAAATATTAGATAAACAGTAATACCTGGGAACTAAAACTAAACTGGAATGTATAGATTATCTCAAGAAATGAGCAGATTAAATTCTCCATATTTCTATGTAATACCAGTCTATGATTGTACTTTTAGAGATTTCAAAACAATTCATGAAAAGTAACTGAATATTCTGGCTAATATGATGACTCTTGGCTTGCTAATGAAAACATGGTGAGTGAGAATTGAAGATATGCATAAAAATGAGGATCCAGTAGCACAGTCCATGCTTACAGTGAGAATCATTGATTTCTCTGGCTTATCTGAAAGGTCCAGAAACAGGTTTTCTGTAGATAGTATTTTTAATGACCTATAAAAATCAAGCTTACAGTAATTAAAATTTGAGGGATGTCCCTGAAATTCATGATGAGGAAAAATGTAAACAAGAACTCTTAAGAAATGAAGCTTATGCAAGAAGTAAAATGTCTGAATTTGAGTTGCTTTATTAATCAGAGGAGGGAGGTAGTTCTTCAGTCCTGAAGGGTGGGAAAATTTGTTCAAACACAATGTCTTCCTGCTGAAAACCAGAAGGCATGTAGCATCAATTGCACATCTTATATTGATGGTTAAAGATAAGGAAAATGAATGCCGCTGTTTTATTACACATACGTTTAGTGCATAACTTAAAATTTAAGTTAATCTAGGATGGGATTCTCTGAGAATTTTCTTTCTGAAAATGTCTTGACTTTATCTGAGTAAAGATTAAGATTATTTTTTTAATCTGTGAAAATATTTGAAGAACAAGTAAAATATTTTTAGACCGATTTATGATAAATTTTGACACTATAACTGTACACAAATATTTTTTGTATATGGCCACAGTACATGCCATTTTTATGTAAAATTATATATATATTATCAGTCCTTTTTTGTTTTGCCATGTCAGATTGCAAGCCAAGTTACTTTTCTGTTTATTCTCTTCATTTAGTGTAATTTCATTGTTTCCCATTTAGACTAATTCATTAGAATAATTGCTTTTGAGTTGGAGAGTCAAATGCACTCACTCTTTGTTCACAAGGCAGCATAACTAGTTGTCCTTACTGTAAGTGGCCCTTCTGGAAACCATAGTGCTTGAGAGCAATTGCTGATAGCACTGCAGAAATACACCTTGTAAAATTAAACTCCCTGTGTTCCTATTGATTTTGTTACACATGCCACTTATCCACATGATAGTCAAGCTCCACTTTGTTATGATGATGATCAGTTCAAAGTAGTTCATGCATCAGTACTCCAACAGTGAGATTGTAATATGGCAGCACCTGAGGCCTCGCATCCACACATCGGGCAGTAAAACTCCTTGGAAGCTCTGGTTCATGTCTTTCTAATAAATAGCCCATCTTTGAATCATCTTCTGAGTGCTGAAGTGAAACACAAAACCACAGGATGGTTTGGTTTGGAAGAGACCTCTGGAGATCATTTCACCCAACCCCCCTGGCAAGGCAGGGTCACCCAGAGCAGGCAACACAGGAATGTGTCCAGGTGGGCTTTGAATGTCTCCAGAGAAGGAGACTCCAGGACCTCCCTGGGCTGCCTGTTCCAGTGCTCCACCACCCTCAGTGTAAAGAAGTGTTGAGGTGGAACTTCTTATGTTTCAGTTTTTGGCCATTGCTCCTTGTCCTGTCCCTGGGCACCACTGAGAAGAACCTGGTACCATCCTCTTGGCACCAGCCTGGGAGGTATTTATATGGATTGATGAGATCCCCTCTAAGTCTTCTCTTCTCCAGATTGAATAGACCCAGCCCCCTCAGTCTCTCCTCACACAAGAGATGCTCCAGTCCCTTAATCATCTTTGTGGGCTCTGCTGGAGCCTCTCCAGTAGCTCCTTGTCTTTCTTGAACAGTGGAGACCAGAACTGAAGGCAACATTCCACATGTGGCCTCGCTAGGGCTGAGTAGAGAGGAAGAATCATCTTCCTCCTCCTTCCTTCATTAATACAATACCCATTTATGATTGCTCTGTGCATATCATTGAAAGATTGAATTGAAAAATTACCCAGATATTCGGGACTGTATAACTATATTATAGCTGATAGTAAATAATCCTTTATACCATAAAATAACTACAGTTGTATAGAAGAAGAATGTGTGTGTACAAATATATATACACTTACACATGAAAGTGCACATTAAACATATTAGAGTACATCTATTTGCATTACTTCCTTTGGATTATTACACTGTATTGCTTTGTTTGGACTACTACAAATATATATATATATGAGGTGTTGATAGATTTTTTAAAAATGTTCTTTTAATGCTATTTGAGGGACTTTAGACATTTATCTTCTCGATGCAGGAGAACTAAATATGACTAAGTCTCCTCAGCAGCTGTGAAAACCCTAATCATGACTGATAAATTGTATAGTAGCTAATTCCTGAATCAGCAGAATTACTCAAGAAGCTAAACTTCAGTAGAAGGAAATACTACTGCTCTATGAATCAAATTGCCTGACTGAAAAATTCTAATGTGTTTGACTTCTATGAAATGACATACCTATGGTGGGTTTAAATTGTAAGGGCTAAATTTACAGATTCAGTCTGAAAATGCAATCTGACATTACAGCATTGCTTGGGGGTCTTGGACACACTTGGAGGGTTTATATTTTCATCCTGTGATCCCTTAGGAACTTCAGCAAGGCAATTTTCAAGTGTGACCAGTAACACAGACTTGTTTGGCAGAATGAACATGTTAAATCTTCAGAGGTTAAACTGCATCTACTTTCCCTCTGAGATAACTTCCTGCTGTTGAATGACTGTAACTCTTCACAAATAAATTCAAAATTTGCTTTTTAATAAAGCACGCCCATTTGCAGTTACTTAGCAGACAATGAACTGTTAATTTATTTTAATTTTCTTCCTTACTTTTTACCTTTGCATTGTCTCATTTCATCTGTCTCCTGTAGCAAATTCAACAAGTGAAAATGTTGAAAGCAAAATCATGGAAGGACTATGTATATGCAGCTAAAATTTAGATTCCAAGTTTTATTTCAACTATTTCTTTTCTGAAGCCATAACCCACAAAAGAAATAAAGTTTATATATGCTTTCAATAAAGTGCCTTTGCTGTACTGATAAAATACAGTGTACTGCTAAAATATATTTAGCAGTTGTAACTCAAGATATAAGGAATAAACATTGCACTAACAAAACTATAAAACAACAAATATTTTTGTGTAGTGATACCTAGAAATAGTAAATAATATTAAATGTGTTAATGAAGGATGATAATGGCTGTTTATAGTGCTTACAGTTTCAGGGGAAAAAAGTCTAGTTTCTTCATACAATTCAGTTTCTAACTATTTTTCACTTTCTTGTTCACAGAAGCAGAGTACACTGAACCATGCTGTGTACAGGTCATTTAGTAAAGAATGTTTAATTATATTTATTTTGACTATAATGTCTAAATGCAGGGATAGGAACCATATAAATAACTCGTTAATTTTTACTTCTTACTAGAAGGCTTTCTCCAGGATCTACCCCTTCTTAACTGTTAGAGATACCATTCATTCACAAGAGATTTAAATGTCATTGGTTAGAAACCTATCCATCCTAACTTCCAGTTTGTATAGCTTTTCTTGGCCATATATGCAGACAGAACCACCTTAGTCACTTAGGCACATATTCCTTTCTAATGAATTTTCAGGCCTGGAAACATAAAACCCAAACAGTAACAATAAAAAACCCTAAAAAACTGAAAATTGCCTTTTTAACTCCTCTCAGTGCAACATAATCTCTTTTAAATAACATTTACTTTGAACCATGGTCGCAGTTCAGTAAGATATAATGCAGTTCCCATACTACAATTTTTCCATTGAAAAGAAAGTGGTACTTTACTGGAAGAGGCAATATTCTCTGAAGTGCAACATTCTGAACTAGTACTCATGGTGATATTTGGTTGTTTCTCCTCCCAAGCTATGGGTGGTGTTCAGTAAAGCCTTCCTACGCCATCCCACCCTTTTCTCACTTCTAGAATGGCAATTATATTTTCCTCGGTGTTTTGAAATCCATGAGTGAAAACATTGCATATTAATTAGGTATTTCAAAACATTTTTTTTTTTTAATTCAAAAGCTTTTTTTTTCCCTCAAATTTGAAATTAAGAAATGCAAACATATGCTATTGATGTTTCCTCACAATCACTGGGTCTGATTTAGAACTTGTAATTTGCTCCTCTGCAAGAAATTGCAGAGACTGTGATAGTCCAGGAAAGGTGTGGAAAAGAAGCAAGCCAGAGTTTTATAAATATTTAATGCTTTAATTACTACTAATTTAAAATACTTGTTTATTATTGGACACTAATTTAACAGCAATTAATGATTAATAAAGTAATTATTACTTTAATAATTATAATTTACACTTTAGAAATATAGGAGCCCTTAATGCCATTCTTGTATGGATTGAATTTTTCCCAAGTCCTTTTCTCAGAGACTTTATACAGTTATATAACAGTTAATAAAAAAAATTTATGCAGCTGCTTCATAAATATAAACCCCCTCTAAAAATTAATTGTTCTGCAGCTTCCATCTCAGGATATTGTGTAAGTTGAAGGTACTGATCCATCAAAGGACACTGAAATGGCAGCCTATATTTAAATTTTGTTAATTGTGCTGTTTATTTCTACTGGTTTTGAATGCTAGGACTCTCTACAGAAAATCTGACTTATGCAAAAGTCAGTGAGTGGTAAACTTAGTTTGTTGGCTAAATTTGACTTAGAAGGAACAGCTTTCTTGTTTTGCTTAGACAGTCATGCATGTGATCTGTTCCAGTTCTTCAAGTCTCCTCAAAAGCATCTTACTAGAGGATGACTTCTCTTAGCTTTTATTCCACTTTCCTAAACATTGCCTACAGAAATGGAGTAAATTATTGTGCTGTGACCTTGAATGACACGGTGGAAAATGTGTATTGAAGTCAGAATATGTTTGAACCCTTGAATGAGAGTTAGCAATGGTTTAGTGGTGATTCAGCAAGGATAGTTATAACAAATGTAAGTTGATAAGTCTCTTCTAGTTTCAATGCAGACTGTGAAGAACAGATTCTGTTCCTTTTCTGAAATATGAAATGGTTACATACTTTTATTGTGGCATAATGCTTTTAATGAGATCAAATTATTTAATTCTGTGGATATGTCCTCATGAGAAATGACTCCAAGTTCATGTTTAATGTATCCACCTTACAGAAATGTCTGCCAGGCTATGCTACACTGTAAGTTAGGTACATACTATTTGTTTCCTGTAGTACTTTAACTTTTGCTAGTCGAGGTCTGTTGGTATGAAATTTGAGATTTTAAAGCATGATTTAACTTTGCAAAAAATGGATGCTAAATACAAGCCCGTGTTTGGGATTCAGAAGATAATGATGACCAAAGGATATTTTTACCGCCACAAAACCTGTGAGACACATTTTTTCCCCTGACTTCCCTGATTTTGTGTCTCTGTACTTATATTTGTAATAATTTTTACCTTTGTGCTGTTTTCAAGGGGGTCAGAAATGTTTTGTTTCGACAAAAGTTATAAATACAAATTCCCAGAGAGTAGTTAGCTGGTGTCTTTGGGATATCCTCAC
The DNA here is from genome assembly GCF_003031625.1 of Empidonax traillii. NCBI lineage: Eukaryota > Metazoa > Chordata > Aves > Passeriformes > Tyrannidae > Empidonax > Empidonax traillii. Next base: position 270,187 of record NW_020956242.1, read on the forward strand.
TACAGAAGAGTTAATCACCCAGATTTCCTCCTCAGCTTTGCCTATTTGATCCGTGTCTGCTTCCCCCACACCCCAGCACATTTCTGTCCAAGCAATCTCTTTCTTGGAGATCTGTCACATTGCCACAAAAGGGCTGAAGAGCTTTTAGATGTAGAAGAGAACTATTTGCCCCCAGTGCTGTGAAACAAGCTGTGCTGCAAGCACGCAGCACAGGCTGTACTACTCCAGAATACTATTGTCTGTCTCTTCCCATCTGCTGCAAAAAGCATCACTTCCCTTCAGTCAGATTAGAAGGACACACTATTTAAAATCAAAAAAAGAAACAATGACCACCAGTGCTCTTATGTCTATAACGGTCCTAATTTTTTTGTTATAGCTCCTTCCAGTTGAAAATTTCAGAGTCTCATGAATATTAGTAAAGTCTTGGCATTATCCTTAAAAGGTAATTTTATTTTTTTTTCCCCACAGATGAGCAATATGAAATGCCTGTCCCTAGAAATCTAGACAGCTATCAGGGACAAACTGAAGGATTCTTACTAAGAAATTACACATGAATTTATTTTTGGGCAATCTCTCAGTGACAGGAGACGTCTGTCTCAACAATAGCCTTCCAGTCAAACTCAAGCTGATGAACTGAATTTCAAAGTTTAACAGATCTTTTGCTTTTCAGCTCATTAGTTATGACACTGCTTAAAAACAAACAAATAAACAATACCCTGCCAACCAACCCCCAAAGGCAAATCAGCTTTATTGTCATATGGAAATGTCATCTTTTTAGTGTACTACATGACCATATACTGCTGGTACTGAAATAAGATAATTCACAGGGTAGGTTAAATAAACTAAGAAAATTACTTAATGGTATTGGAAATATCTCACTTTGAGGGTTGTACAATTCAAGGATATTTCCATTCCTGAATGCTACAAATGATTCTGGCTTACATACTTTTCATTAAATCTTTTGCTTACAGATTCTTAAAACTTATGTGGTTTGAGAATCCCACAGTAGCAACCTGAGAGGAAGAGCAAATCTGGAGGGAGAGCTGTTCTCAAAGAGGTTTAGAATTTAAAGGAAAAAAAAGATATACTAATGCATATATATATATATACTATACTATAGATATACTATCTTACTTATACTATGGATATCCTATCTTACTACAAAGTAATACGAAACTGAAAATGGATTATCTGAATTAGAATTCTACCAGAAGAAAAATGTACTTTCCATTTGACACTAAGTAGCTAATATGAGATTAAAATAGGCAAATAAAACAAAATTCAAAACAATTAAATATCAGATAAATTTGGTAAATGCTATTTTAATTTTTAAACAACGTCATTCATAGGTCAACATCATAACATTTCTAGTCCATAGCAATTTTGTGCTTCTCAAATCTACATTCGAAATCATAACACTTCTGGTTGCATACCTGCATATTAAAAAAACACAACCAACCAACCAACCAAATCCCATATTCCAATCTTGAGTATTGCTTTGTCTTCTTGTTGTGCTGTGATTGATGCTATTTGTTCCAGACTTTATGTCTGAATAGGTATGTTCATACACGTGCAGAGGAAGAAATGAAAAATGCACTATGTGTGCAAACAAATTAAAACTGAAAAAAACAGGAAATATGAGGTGACCAAGGATGAATGCTACACCTTGGTAACTTTCTATCAATATTTTTACTTAAAAAAAAAAAAATGGCAATGGATATCTCTTAAGCAGCTGTCAAATTTTAAGTTTTCAGAACATTCTTTTGAGAATTATGAAAGCTAGTCTAGGGGTTTTGTGTCTATATAGTGATCTAAAACAGTCACTGAATACTTAACTGAGAAGCAAACTATGCAGAGAACAGTAAAACAGAATGAAGGATCCTAAAACTATAAGGAATTGAGAGAACAAGTAGGACAAATAGTACTTTCTCCATTCATTGCACATGTATGAGCAAAGCATATCTTTGTTAAGTACAGTAAGTATGTAATGGAAGCATTTTGCTCATATTTTTCTGACTTCAGTGGAAAGGTGGACTTATAGATCTTAAGCTCTCAAAGAAAACATTAGGAAACTTTTTTAAGATGGAAACCCCTTTTGCTTTAGCTTAGTATCACCCTTCTCTGGCTGCTGTTTGTTCTGCCCAAGTCACATCCTGGGGCAAAGTAGATCATGGCTGAGCTGCAACCACTCCATCAGTCTTTAATTCCCAACTGCTAAAATCCTCTGCAACCTCTAGGCAATCTTTTAAGGAATTAATCCCTTGTCAGACTCATGGTTTAACAGCTTGGATTTTTGTAATGATATTCTCTATCCCCATGCTTCAGAGTAGGCAGATTGTTTACTAAACAGATTAAAAACCAAGAGAGAGAAAATTGAGCCAAACCTTTAGTCTTATGATTACACCTGATCTTCTAAAAATTAATGCTAAATGTTTACATGGATTCAAAAAGAAACTGGACAAATCAGGGGGAAAATAAGTGAAACACGATAAGTACAAAGGGACCACCTCAGATTTGGAAATCCTTTGTGGTGTTGGAGGTTATAAGAGTACCCTGGAAAAATATCTGGTTTTAGCCTTTGATTCTGGAAGAATCCACTGCTGCATAGAAAAATCAGGTCAAGCAGATCTGACTCCTCTGACTGTTCCTCTGATTTCTCTTATAGTTATACATGTTCTCACACACATTTTAACATGATTGAATGTAGAAATAGAACATTTGTTGTGTTTCATAATATTTGTAAGAAAGTGGACTTTCTCCAATTCCACCCCAGCTTCAGGTCAGTAACTATATGTCAGTACGCCAGATTTTTAGTTGCTTTAATATTGTAAGAATTTGGAATGTTTAGATTTCCAGTACTAACCTCGTTCTTAAAAATAAAAACACATTAATGTTGAATGGAAAGATCTGGTTCTTAAACTAATCCCAGTGTTTAAACTCATTAGTAGGCTTGGATTTTCAAAGAGTTTGGACAGTTGGAACCACAGAGAAACAAACAAAAATGCTGTAAATTGGTATGAAGAGAAAAGATATCTTGTATTAATATAGTTAAATGTGTTTGATTTGTCCATGCTGATGATACCAGAAAATGTTAATGTAAAAAAACCCTGAGAATATACTAATTTGTTAAGCTGCTGAAAATCCTAGGAAGTTTTAGAAAGTTCAGGGGTAGGGAAAGAGTTACTGCCCTTCTAAATATGAACTCTATTTGCCAGCTGAAGACAAAATGTGTAATTCAATACAAACTGAAAAATAACTGTGCTGAACATTCAAATCCAGTGTTGAATATTTCTGCTTTTAAAGATGACTTCACAAAAGAGTGTGATACTAGGAACACATTTAGTAAATAATAACTTTGAGATTTGGAGACTCCAAAGTTTGTATCACTCCGAAATCCATCGGAACAATCTGGAAAAGGAAAGAAAATCTCTAAAAAGACACTTTGCACACAGTGCTCTGCAGGGTAGAATTCATATATTTAGTCAAACAAAAAAGCTGGGGTTTTTTTTATAATCTGAAGAGAACACCTGTAAATGACCCTCTGTGGAGTTCTAGTTTCGCCCTTACATTGAAAAGAAGCAGTTTTACGTTGCAGAGCATGTTGCAAAACTACATCAAAATCAATAATGTGCTACAAGTATATCTGCTCACTTTTCTTTAAAAGTCTTTGATTTAGAATTCCCATCTGTACTTCATTGCACCCCGTGCTCGACCATTAGACCACCAAATGGGAGATGGGAAGTGCTGGGTATTGCTGAACACCTGAAAAAAAAAAAATGTGAGTAGCTCACTACAAGGTTGCTCGGTGCAAGTGTTTGTATAATTATGATGTATTAGAAAAACTCTTTGTTCAATAGCCTTCAGGCTGCCTGGAGAATGAATTCCAGAACAGGCAGAATGTTTAACAGAGATGGATACGTGTGAGCAAGACTGCAGCAATCACCTTTTTAGAGGGAATATGGACATCTTACTTTCACAGGTCAAGGCACCACTCACTTGAAAGTGGTTCTTGCATGCAAAGTAATAGACACTATGGCTTCTTTCTCCACCTCCATCATTAGCAGGCAGGTGAGAAAAGAGCACTCAGGACAGACTTAGTATTTGAGCAATTGCTGCAAAAGAAAGGCAGAGGAAAAATGCTACAGCTGTTCCAGCAGCGAAGGGTGTCTTTGTGTCACTAGGATCCATTATATCTGTGCTAAGGACAGGGGAAACACTTGAGTTAAAGTATTCTGGGAGTAGCAGAATGCTAGCCATTTATTTATGTTAAAATGCAGTTTAATTCTGATTTTATAGATTTTGCATGTGTAGCCAAAGGCTGGCCCAAGGAGAACATTAACAGCCCTCACCTCAATAAATACAGAATAGAATGAACATGACAATACAATTTCTACTCAAAGTCTTGCTCCTTAGAAGTCACAATAACAGATGAGACTGTCTCCAAGTTATTTAGAAGACTTTTAAAATCATTTAATCATAAGCAAATGTCAGAGTATTTTTGCAATCAAAACTAGAACCCACAACCTGTGCACCTTAAGCACCTTTAGGGACATTACACAAAATCTCAAATCATAACATGCTTCCAAAGTAAGGTGGTATGTATTTTTAGCCCCATTTCACAGATGAGAAGCAGAAATGCAATAACTAGAGATAAACCACACAAGATCATAAAGCCACTTTGACTGAAACTTTCATGCACCCAATCTTTTTGCTTCTGACACACGAGAAGGGATGGAGTGTCACCTCTCTGGTTATTTCTTTTGCTTTTCCTCACTCTGCATTTGAGCTGGAGGCTGTCATTTAATATTGTAAGAGTAGCCTATTAAGGCCCCTTTTCCATGATGCAGATTAGTCTAATTTCAAACTCACTGAAAATCCAAAGCATTGTGAGGCAGCAAATTCCACAAGGTATTGATTGTAAAGAAAAAATATGTATTTATGTCTTAAAGTTTCCGTCTACTAACTTAGCACATCTTAATTTTGATGTGAAGAAAACATAATTTAATACTCATTCTTTGCTTTCTGTTCATGATTTCAAATGCCTAAGAGCTCACTTTGCCAAGCCAGTGACAGTGTCTGTTTAGTTATGAAAGCAATCCATACCTTTGTTTTGATTTAGCCCTGCCTTTTTGACACTCCTAGTTTTTATTAAGGAGACTGAAATGAATTTGTAATTCAGGTTATGACTATACTGTGGCTGTACATAATGCCATGATGATGGTCTCTTTTAATCCCTGTTCTTTTCCTTAGCTGCTCTTGTCTTCTACTGCTTAGTCTTTGCCCATCACTGAATATTGGGTTAGTAATGCTTTCCTAAGATTACGGACAATGACAATTAAATATCTTTTCTGAATGACAACATCTTGCTTAGTGACCACCAATCTGTATTTCTAATGAAGAACTTTTCCCCCTGTGCATGTTGCCTTACCCCTACCCACAGTAATGTTCATTGGTTCCTTGTCCCATAGTTGATCAGTACCTTGAAATCTGCTACAACTCTTAGCAGTCAGTTTTCATCATTATTATTTTAAAGAATTTTGTATCATCAGAACACTTAGTCACCTCATTATGCACTTCTTTTTCTAGATCATTTATGTTGAACAGTAGATATCCCAGCAGAGCTCCCTGAGGGACTCCACTGTTAAACCTCTACTTTTGTTGAAGCTGATCACTTAATCCTACTATTTAAGCTATTTATTAATTCATGAGAAGACCTCCCCTCTTGTCCCATGACAGCTGAATTTCTGATGAGTTGAGATTTTATCCTAGGCCTATCCATAGTGTTTTTTAAATTCTTTACAGCTACTGTAACAAAACATTTTCCTACCTAATATCAAAGTTCTAGATATATTATGATACTGAAGTAAAAATAAATGCAACCCCCTTCCTCTGCAAAACCCCAGCTGATAACAGCAGAAACACATTTATAATGCAAACCTTGTAAGTTTAAACATTTTAAATGAGGTTCAAAATCGAATTTAAGTTAGCTACCTATACCATGAAGAGTCTTCTTTGATGTATTCCTTGACTATTTCTGGTTTACCAATGAAACATTTTTCTGCAAATTAGAGATGAAAAAAAGTAAGAGAAGTTGTTATTAGGCTGCAGTGTTAATGGTTGTTTCTGTGGAACTGAGTTCATTTTTGAAAGCACAATTTACAGTTCTTAAAAGCGAGGTTGTAATATGATAATTGATGCAATGCTGTAATATCATTTGGTCCCACTTGAGAGAGAAAACTTAATATTAAAATATTTTTGACTGACAACATTGCCATTTATCTTCTTAGCAGGAGTCAGGTGAGAACAATAAAGTGAGAAAAGCTCTCTGTGCTCCATCCATATCAGCTGCCATCACCCTTAAAACAAATGATGTGAGTATCCACAATAAGATTGCGTTCTCTCAAATTTTTTGGATTTCAATATACCCATAGTGGAGCTTCAATACACTGACAGGATCTGAAAAGTTCTCTGGGTCTGACACACTGTGGACTAGAGAGAAAAAACCCAAAAGCTTAAACATCCCAGGTGTCATCAATTCAATCACCAAAATTAGATGGCTGTTATGTAAATTATGCAAATATGTGACTCAACCTCTTCGTTCATATTTGAGGAATGAAATATTTAATGATGTTGACATTTTTAATTATCATCAGGCCTCTGAGTTAACTCCTAAGTGGGATCAGTGTTATTACAGGATCTCTGCAGACTCTGGTGGACATCTCTGCATCACATCAGACTTTATTGAACACGTTTGTGTTAGATGTATTTGAAAATCTGAGAAGATAGACAGTAAAGAGAGAACTTTTCAAAATTACCAAACAGATGAATTAATAGGAGCTGTGAAATTGGTCTGTTCATTGACAGTGGTCAAAATCTGACCATATTATGATGAATGCTTTTCCCATATGTTTTCCCATACCCCAAGACTACTTATGCTGTGAGTTTCAAAGAAAATCACCAAACTACACTACTGTGATGAAAATCTTATGGGAATAGAAATATCATGACTGTGAAACTTTTTAATTTAAATATATTTGTCTATCTCACATCACTAAACTATATAGCTCCTTAGATTTACTTAGCAGGCAGAAAATAAGAGTGAAGAGATAGGCCATTCCAAAAATTTAATTTCAGCTCCGTCATTGACATGCCTCACAGAAATTTCCTGATAGGTAAATCTCAGCTTTTCCATCAGCAGAAGAGGGATAACGGTGCTTAACTAATTCACAAAGCCAGTGATATTATTGCTGTTGTTTGTCCTATTTTGTAAGTAGATGTAATCATCTGTGTTACACAGAACTTTCTAAGAGGAATCTACCTATCTAAATAGAGATCTTAAAATCCTGAGGATTAATTAATTTATGTTTGCATAGTTCTTTGAAGCTGTGGAACACTATATAAATGCTAAATATTATCTACTCTTAACCATTAACTATGACTTTCAGTAGATACTGCACATTGCAGTGTACATTATCAGCCCAGGTCCTTCTGTAAAACTCACATAATCATTAATTTTCCTGTTAAAGTTACTTTTAAGGTATAGAAACTCTCCATATTCCTTCAAAGTAGCAAAACAGCAGAGAATGATGCAAGAAAGCTGTCTGTCTACTGTAAAAATCCTCAAAACCAGCAACAGAATAATGTATCTAGGTATCTAGATATACATAAAGATATATATAATGCATATACACACTTATGTTTATAAATATTCAGCTTCTTTTATCCAAACTACACATTTTTGCAGGAAAATGTACAACAAAAAAAGGCAACTGAAATCTTTAGCTTCTACTTCATTAGTAGCAATAACTGATTTCACAAATTCTCCATTATATTAAAAAAAAATTGTAATGTCCATTTGTACTGAGCATGGAGAATCAACAGTGAGGGCAGTTATGGTCCATTAATTTAATAGACAACAGAAACATCACTTTTTTATCCTATTTTTAAGAATTAAGTGATTTGAATGCTCAGGTCACTATCCTCCAGAGTGTGGAACTGCATCTAAACTGTCCACCTCCATGTTTCTGAGCCTTCCAGGAGACTTCCATCCTGAGTCCTCCTTGAAGTGAGATCCAGGAAGGCACCAGCCTTTTTCTCTTCTGCTCATCTGCTCTTTTTCTAATGGAATTTTGGGTACCAAGTCTCTATGGTACTTGAGGGCAAAGTTCTAAGAGTATCAGTCTGGGTTATTAGGAGGGAGGGGCATGTCATGACACAGACCTATTTGGCCTTCAGTGGTGTTATTTGCTTAAAAACAAGAAATGAGAATGATTTTCAACTGCATGTCGGTGACAGAAGAGGCCAAGTCATCCCTTAGCAGCTTTGAATCAAGGAATATCTGGAAACAATCCTGTCACACAAAAATCAGGGTGGGATTAAAAATTGTTTGCAAGATTTCCGAGGAAAATAGAATGAAAGAGCCCCTTTTATTTCCAACTGAAGGATGGCGGACCCAAGTGTAGTTCCCTTTGCTGCAATTTGAGCCATTCACAGAATCTCTGCTGTTAATTGGGATGTGAGTTTTCCACACTGGTTTCTTCACAGGAGCATGAAATTGTCCTCTAGCAATGCTACTTGTATATATCTGAGAAACTAAGGCAAATCTTCTTTTTCTACTAATACTTCTCTCCCTTGGGATCATCTTCTGACACATTGCAGAGACAGATTTCTAGGTTCATCATTTCCTTCCCCTGACTGAGAAAAAAATGTCAAAGATTTACTCTATATAAACCCAAAATACCAGTCCCTCGTATCCTGGCTGTACAGTGTGTTTCTATCACATCCTTTCAGAAATATACTAAAGTGTGGTTTAATCTCATGAAAACAGGTAATTTGGCCATGGGTGATGCAGTGTGAAGGGTATCCTGAAAATTTCGATTGCTCCCCATTTTATTTATCTTGGTGGGGCAGATTAGAGGCTTTACAGATGGCAATCATTCTTCACATTAGCTGTCGAGCAAGGAAGGAATGAAATCTGCTCTCTAAACTTGAAGGCCTCCTTATCTGCTGCTGCAACTCAACTTTCTCCTCTCTTTACAAAGTTAAGGGGACCCCTAGTGAAATTCTATAAAGCCAAGCAGAAGGAAAAGAACCTTCTTGGGTCCCATAATAACTCTCAGGGCAAATCTTATCACACGTTATTCAGCTCCATGAATGTTTTCAGGATTAGGATTTGGTTAACAACAGAAAATACTTGAATGACACTGTTTAAGTAACTACTTTGTGATAATGGTGGTCATCAGGGGTGTTGATAAGCACATATTCAAGCTGAAAAAGTGTATCCATATTCTAAAATATATTGCCCTTACTTAAAAGCAGGAAGTATTTCTTCTTTTTATTAGTGATTGCATTACTTGCTAAATTAAGGAAAAAGTAATAGTAATGAACAATAACTGGAAAAAATATTATTGTCTTTTTCTCTTATACTTTCTAGTAAACTGGAGGAAGAGAAAGTAACAAATCAGTAATCAATAAGTAGATTTCTGTTTCTTCGCTGGTACTTGTCCTCATATAGTGATAACTAGATAAACCATCTAGTTTTTCTTCAATTTAATGAGAGCTTTTTGTACAATTGGGATTTTTGTCTTGGTGTTTTTTTCCTACAAATCCTTATTTTTATACTTTTTTTCAAAATAATCTGCACCCACATTTACCCAATCTGCTGCCATTTTATACAAATCTAGCTAGTGAATCCAAATGGTAATGACAATTATATCAATGTAATAAAAACCCAATCCAAAGATTTCTTTTCTATTTAAATCCTTTTAACTTTTTTTTTTTGTTATCTGTTTTTGCAAGTGAATGCCTTATTTACGTTTCTTCTTTTCCTAATACCAATGATTGTGAATGTGTATACTTGCAAGTTCCAGTTTTCAACTGCAATTTTAACACAGCTTGTATGCTGTCCTTTGGATATTTTTCCTTTCATTTCTATTTTGAAGCTGCATTGCAATGTTAAAAAAATCGTTTTGTTCAGAAAGAACAGTACTGAGTTGATATATCTACATTCTTATAACATTCACAGCTTATAAAATACTGGCCTTGTGATTACTACTCCTTGAATAACCACATTCAAGTCCAAGGCATTGGAAGGAAACATGAATCATATATCTGACTACAGCATTTCAGTGAGTCAGTGAAAGGCTGACTGGTTTATGCCCCAAAGCTCATGGATTCAATAGATGTCTCTCATTTAAATGAGTTTTAGGTCAGATCTACTGTAGCTGCACAAACACTGAAAAATCAACAACATGCTTTAACCAGACTGAGTAGCCTGCTTAAGATGATGAAGTATTATACATTATGTAACTAAATCTGTAAGAAGTGCCTGGGTTCAGCTGCCTGTTTAAACAAAATCAAAGGTAACTTGAAAGAACTCAAATGTACAGAAAGCTGTCTGAAACTACCTGAGTACGTTAACAGCAAAACTGTCACTTTTATCACTGAAGCAGAAATTATGGGGTTTAGGAGGAGGTATTTAACACTTTATCTATACCTCAAGAACATAAACCTTGTTCAAAGACTTTCTGCTTGGTCACACATATTTTTTTTTCTGAAAGATTCATGTGTATTTGTTAATACATTCTATTTTGCTGTGTTAGAGAAAAGTGTGGGTGGGAGGCGCAGGGAAGAAATCTTTCCAAAGATATCCCTCCTTTAACTCCGCTCCCTGCTTTATCTGCAGGCCTTGGCTATTTTGAGCATTTTTTTTTTCCCAACAATTGTTTTCTCCTTGTTCCCTATCCATGCCTATATCCTTGACTGCATTTCTGTCTTGGGATCTGTTGTGGGTTTTTTTGTTTGTTTGTTTGTGGGTTTTTTTTGTTTGTTTGTTTTTTGTGGTTTGGTTTTTTTTTTTTTTTTTGCTGTGGACTAAGTGTCTGCTTTGTTCATATTACTTGCTGTTTTAGAATTTTTCTAGGTCAGTAAACCTAGAAGAAATGATAAAACTTTGTCTTTGGGGAAAGCTCTGAGTTCTTAGAGCTGACCCTACAATGAGAATATCAAAGTCAGTGACAGACCAAAGGAGTAAAGAAGATATTGTGGAATTGACTTGCTTTGATGGTATAATAGAAAAAAGAAAATAGAAGTTGAACCAAGCACAAAACACTTGCCAAAAAGCTTCAAAAATCCAAAACTCAGTTCCTTTGAACATTACTGAAGCCATCCTTCATATTACTTTATGGTTTTCTAAAACTTTCCAATGATTGTTTTTTTGCTGCTAATCTTCAAGAATGAGGTAGTCTTGGCATATTCCCCTGCACTGGTGCTGCACACCATTGTCCCATGGGGAGTCAGGTGGATTTTAAGACTGGTGGTGTTTTTCTTAAATTTACAGTTTTTAAGTCTATGAACATTACTGAAGAAAATCTGGGGATAAAGGGACTCTAAAATCAAGCTTTTGAGCGTTCTAGAAAGGCGACGTCAGAGGCAGCTGAGCAGCTCAAAGAGCCATGCCTCACGATTCTTTTCAAAAATTCCCATGAAAAGCACGTCTCTGCAAGGTGAGAAAGACAGGGTAAATGCACTCAGAATAAAAGTGAGGACTAAAGAATAATCTGCCAGGAAGAGAAACCTGTTTTCCTAACAGAGTCGCAGTCCTCACACAATTCCATTCAGCAGCAGCAGGGCCATCTTTCTCTCCTCAGACAGCCAGCAGCGAGGCTCCAGTTCAGTTTGCAAAGGCAGAAATGAGAGGGAACAATGGTCAGATCATTAAAGAAATGAACTCTGCAGCACAGAAGGGAGACAATGAGGCCCTCTCTTTCACAGGAGTGGATTCCAGCGTACGAAGACTGAATAACAACCTCAGATCTCGACACGACCAGTGGAAACCGGGGCTAGAACAAGCTCACTGCAAAGGCAAAGCACTTAGCAGCAAAAGCAAAGGATGGAGGGAAAAGATGTGCAGATCAAATGTAGGCTTTTGCTGGAGCAAAGGCATCCAGAACTGACGTGATTTCCCTGTCACTGATGCTCGACTGACTAAGAAAAGAAGCATCTCCAGGCCCCGCTGCGAGAGAAAAGGAGCTTGTAAAGCCCCACAGCCTGAAGTGCCATCCAGCTCAGGTGCACTGCTCACTAATTGGTTGAGTTAGAGCAGGGAATAATGGAATTATAAACACTGGATTTGTTAATGGGAAAAAATAAAACACAGCTCAGTGTTTCAGCTCATGGCATAAGAAGTGCAAAAACTTCTTAAGTTTGACTACAGCCTCTTTCACAAATCTCTTGTGTACTCTACTTTAATCCTCCTTGTTGTCTAGGAAATGGGGACAGGTAACAACTTACCACATGTGAGTAAATATGTCCTTTAGGTGTTATGAGCTGTTCAGAAAATAGGACAGTGATAAAAGTCATGAACTATCTTGCATGAGGGTTTTCTTTTTTTGTAATATGGCATAGGGAACATTCGTATCCAAAGCTTAAAGAGTAAACATCACAATTTTTCTGAGAAAAAGGGGTGTTTCTTGACCTGAGAATTCAAAATTTTCCTTCCAGTAAATCTGGGATCATACAGAGAAATCTTTAGGGAATGAATATCCAATAATGGTTATAAAAAAGGCCCCAAATCTTATCCTGAGTCATCTGCCTATATTCTCTTTTCTTTTAAAACTGTGAATGGTAGATATACTTAGGAATGTGTGCTTTTTACATCCTGTTAATATATTTTGCAGTTCAAGGAGAGCAAATCTGCCTTTTAAGCTATCACAAGAAAATAATTTCCCTCCACAAGATGGCTCCCACAGTGAGAAACACAGAGCTCTGAAGATTTTCATTTTTACTTCTTCAGAAAGTAATCCCAACTTATATAGTTTATTCTATCTACTTTTAGCTTCTGAGGATTGATATTCATTAAAAAACGTTTTTTACACTGAAATTATTCTGTGGGGCAAGATAGATAACTTCATTATTGTGATTGCTCACAATATGCGGCAAATTTCTTGAGTCCTATTTTTATTGGTTTTGCCAAATGTGTATTTTTTTTCCTAAAAAAAAATCGAATATGAATGGCCATTTCATGCCAGGGATGTATAATAAGAACTCCCCACTGAAATCAATAAAGAACTGTGACTGAGAATCAATAGTACCATATGATCCAAGTTGTTTTATTCTAGAATATTCTATGACAGTCTTTTGGGATGCAATAGCAAAAAACAATTCTGGATATTAGCTTCACAGACACACTATATTTATGGTCTATCAGTGAAGAGTTTTGTGGGACTTAACCAGATTAAAGGGAAAAGAAAAAATCTAAGCAAATCTATAAAACCAAATCTGTAGAATGAAACCCTTCTGAACACATGTGCTCCTTGATCCTGATGCTCCAAAACAGTTCTGTGCATTAAAACATTATATACAAGCTTGAAACTGTGAAAGAAGGTGGGGCCACATTATTTGGCCTTATTTTGTTCTTGATAAAGAGCATCCACAAAGGTGGCAACGATGTACCTTGATGATATAGCTGAGTCCTAATATTTTGGTTTTGAGCTTTGAGCAGCACAAACAGGCATGACCAAGTTTTTAATACTTGTGGTTAATAAGGTGTGTTGGCATAACTGCAGTACCTGGGGTTCTCTGCCATTGGCAGATCCATCTATAGAAGATGCATTTGCAGTGGTGTGAACAACTGTCCCAAAAGAAAGTGGGAGGCTGAAGATGAAGTGCTTGTTTTGTTTACCTGCATCTCATTTTGGCTAAAAGTATGGTGAAGTGCCCAATGCTGCGGCCTTTGCACATGCTAGACAGTTTTTCTGTACTTAATCTCAGGAGGATATTTTCCTTCTGAATGACAACTGTGTAAAATAATTTCTTCTTTTGAGCTTATAACACAGATTTTTGGAAAAGGAAGTCCCACCTTAAAAAAACAAACAAACAAACAATACCCCCCCCAAACCAAACCAAACCAAACCAAACCAAACCAAAACACCCCAAGAAAACCCCAAGTATTTTTATTTGCTTTGGTTTTGCAACAAAAAGGAAGATGCAGATATTTGCACCTTTCAAGAGACAGTTATTGAAAATTATTGTAGGTCATTTATGAGTTCAGGAGGATTTATTATAAAATGGGTGCTGATATTTCCTCTGACTCAAGTTGCCTTCTATTTAACTGGGATATAAATGAGCTTTAATTAACCTGTTTGAAAATGATAGAGAAATAGAGAAAGACCCAGTGCCAATTTAATAACTGATGTCCCTATTATCCATGCCTGCAGGAAAGCCTGTGGGAGAAAGAAAAAAATCACTGGGCGTTTTGTGATGTTCACCTTGCGATGCTTTGCTCCCCCAAGCCTTCTGTATTCAAAAATCTGTCATGCAGAAATGATGTAAATCTCTAGTTTACATAGGATGTATAACCATAGTGTTTGGTAGAGCTTGGGGGGCTTCCAGCAAAACACAGTTTAATTGGAAAATGCCATTTCGTTGAACCTACAGTCTTTTACTCCAGATTTCCACAGCTGAGCAAATATCCAGTGCTTTTAACCGAGAATCTGACAAGAACATCAGTTTTACTGAACACGTAAGGGTTGGGAAGGTTTGTGAAAAAAAACATCTTTTTTTATTTTTCTGTGAATGGGAAATGCTGCATTTCAGCTCAGTCTGGACATTCCAGGGGAACTATCTATCACCTACCTTTCCCTTTTACTCTCTCTACTGGCTAGCATGGATTAACATTTGTAACTACTGTGTTTCCCACACAGTTAGGGAAAGTTAGAAGCTAGAAATTACTTGAATGAAAAAAACCCAACAAACAGCAAATAGCTGGAGTGACATATAATGAATGGGGGCTTTCACTTTTGTGTGTGTCACATACATATCAGCTTTTTTAGTGTCTTAAAAGCTGAGACTGTGTAATACAACAAAAAAATGGGCTCAATGCATGTCCTGAATCGGACACTAATTAACAGAAATGTTAATTATATGGAGAAAGGAAAGAATTAAACTTTTACTAAGATTTTGTTCAAGGAGCATCACTGAAGAAAACCTTCTATAAAGTTTGTTTCCTTATGCCTAGTGATGCTGTCAATAAGAAACCCTTGTAAAGCTTCATCTGAAAGGTGCAAACATCTGTTTTCTTTACTACCAGATCTGTCCAGCCACTGGACTTATATCTAGAGGAAAATCATATGAGACTTGTGTTCTGATTTGAAAGTACTGTGAAAGAATGAGTGGGAAAAGGTAAGACAAAGAAAAGAAAGGAAGAGGCAATTGAAAGAGTTAAATTATACACCTTTTATATCATAAGGCACTAACTTTTACTAAACAGTTACAGAGGATAGAAATAGTTTTTCCCTGAATCTGATAACTTCACTATTTCAAACCCTAAAAATATCCTCAGAGAATTAATTCCTGTGAAGATAATTTTTAATTTTTTTTTTTTTAACTGATAGAAAGTGTAATTCGTTCACAAATAAAGTAAATGGAACTTGACAGTTGAGAGAGCTACATCCGAAACATTAATTGTACTTTGTATATTCTGTACCGACACCTCCTTGGACACCTCAGGCTTCATTACACTTGGACTCCAGGGAAAAGAAGTTCCTGGGTATTCTAGGAAGCACTTGACGAAAAATACAGGTCTGTTCCAAGTGTAAAGGCAGGTTTTGCTAGGGAATAGGTATGTGAGGTCTTCTGGCTCCTTTTGAATAACTGTCATTTCAAATCCCTAACAATGGGGGGAAAAAAGAAAATCTACAAATACGTTGTAGGAAGAGTTTATGAAATTGTAGTTTCATCATCTATTTCTAAATGAAACAATAGACCTCCTTGAGCCTTTCAGGCAACTCCATCTTGGTGAATGTGAAAGACAGTTTTATTCACTCAGCTGGGGTTAGAGTTGTCCTTTTTAAAGACAGACCCATATCCAATGCTGTGCTGGTTTTGGCTGGGGTAGAGTTAGTTTCCTTCAGGGCAGATGGTAAGGAGCTGTATTTTGAATTTGTGCTGGAAACATTGCTGATAATTCAGGGATGTTTTCATCACAGCTGAGCAGTGATTTCACATCGCTACCACCTGTTTCCTTCCTCACCCTACCAGTGAGTGGGCTGGGGGGGACACGAGGAGTTGGGAGGGGATATAGCCAGGACAGCTGATCCCAACTAACCAAAGGGACATCCCAGACCAAGCTGGGGGAAGAAAAATGAGCAGGAAGACATTTGGAGTTACGGCATTTGTCTTTCCAAGTCACTGCTAGGGGTGATAAGAGCCTGCTCTCCTGGGAATGGCTGAACACCTGCCTGCCCATGGGAAGCGGTAAATCGATTCCTTGGTTTGCTTTGTTTGTGAGCACAATTTTTATTCTTCCTGTTAAACTATCTTTATCTCAACCCACAAGTTTTCTAGATTTTAACCCTCTGATTCTCTCTCCCATCCCACTGGTATAGGAGTGAGCAAGAGGCTGTATGGGGCTTGGCTCCTGACTGGAGATAAAAACCATGACAGTCCTTTTGGGCACCCAATGTGGGATAAAGGGTTCAAGTTAATTGCAGATTTGATTGGAACGTGCTAGGTAGAATTTATACCTGTTATTGATGTTCAGCTGTTGATGGGTGGCTCCTGTGCTTGCCATGGCCTTGCCTGTCTGACTGTATGTTAGTGTGTTAGTCTCTAGTGCTTGTTAGTAGCTGATTTTTGCTTTCTTTTCTTGCTGTAGGGCTGTGCTGCTGATCACCTCCTTCTGCTGTGCCTGGGAACATTTGCAATGGCAAACAGCCAGTGCTGCTGTCCTGGACAGGCTGGAACTCTGGTGTGAACTGCAAATGCCTGTCCTTTAACAGGAACTACAGGGATTACTCTCGAGTCAGTGAGCTACACAAAGTACAGGAGATGCCAGCAGTGTCCACTGCAGATTGAATTCATCAGCTAACTGAGGTAAGTCTGTGATAGTACAAACAGGTTCTGATGATGCCCTGAGAACAGTGAACTGCTGGAGAGATTTAAAGATCTCTGATCTATGGTGGTGGTCCTTTGAGACCAATAGCAGACTGTGAGGGAGGAAAAGTATTTTCTCTCAATTTATGCTCAATTAGAATAAGTTGAAATATATGGCAAGTATAAAATAATTTCCTGTGTACTCTCCAGAGATCAATTAACTAGAAGTCTTGAAAACTTTTATTCAACAAGGGTATAACAAAGATGTCTCCTCACATCACTCTTTGCTTTTCTTGTGAATTCTCTGTACCAATGATTTAACATGTATCTCTATAATTCCTGCATGAATTTAATGTTCTCATCATACAGAATGTCAGTGTGTCATAACTTGTTGTAACTAAGGTTATTGGCCTACTGTATGCAGCTATACTTATATAGCTATACACATATATGAATGTCTATTCAAATATATTTGTATATATTCATCCATACACAAATTACCTCTTTCCCCAGTGTGCCTCCCATAGTGCACATTCCATGACTGGATTTCTGTGGAGGGAATAAGAAGCACCACTGATTTAAAATGCCTTCATTTTGACCTATAAGTCTCAGCTAGATCTATGCAGAGAAAAAAACCTCCCATTTACCCAGAAATATTCTTATGATGAATCAAAAGTATCTATTTAACCTTGACAATGTTCTTATAGAATGCCTACAAGTATTTGGAAGATATTACAGCTAATATATTTGGTACCTTTATATATTTGGTTGCCTCCATTTTGAGAATAATCATTCAAACTATATCAAGGTGTGCAGACAAATATTTCAACACACAAAATTAGAACATAAGAGATTCATCAACAAACTTGTACAACAATTATTTTTCTGTTTCCTTTAAGCTAGCACCTTTTTAGTCTAATGTAATAAACATCCACAGTCGACAGCTAAGATAATATTAACAATATCCTGTTCCAGTTTACCAATTGTTCCATATCTTTCTCATTTATTGCATATTTTTATTAGAAATAAAGTTTCAAAAATGGAACGCATTTTGCAGATTTTTTCAGAAACAAAAAAAAAACAATAGCCAATTTCTTCTTATGAAATTTCTTGATTCCCAATTTTGATGTACAGCAGAGAAGCCAATAGAAACCAATTTTTGACAAAGTCAGTGTCCAGGTAAATGGAGTTCAGTGCTGCAACAATTTGCCAAAGCTACTCCTTGTTCTGTTCTCAAAAAGAAAAAAAAAAAAATTGCATCTGAAGGCAGCCAGGGAATAGACTGTTGAAAGTGCTTGTTGCATTTTTAATTTGATGTCTTCATTTGTTTACAGGAACCTGTAAGACATACAAAGGTGCCTCAGGAAGTCTCTCATCCAACCTTGTATTTATGGCATATCAGCTTTGTGGTCAGATTTTGTTGCTCAGGGTTTGATCCACTCAGATCATGAAAACCCCCAGAGAAGGTACCTGCAGTATCACAGGGAAGGTGCTCCAATGCTTTCTTGTCCTTAGGGGGAAGAAGAAAAAGTTCCTCCTTATATCCAGTAGGATGCAAGTCTTCTAAAATTGTATATACTTTTCAGTATTTCAGGACTCACTGCTATTTTTCACCCATTGATCACAAAACCATTGAACAGATAAACCAACTCCATACCAGGACACTTGATTTGGATAGATAAATTTTTTATTGGTTGTTTTTCTTTGAACCCGTGTCTTCAGAATTCTGTGCTTCATGTCTTAATTTTGGAGAAAATACATCTAGAAATGGCTATAAAAATGCATTTTTGTTATTTCATAGCAATAGAAACTGAAGAACAGAAGGAAGTCGAGAACTTCCGAGGACCTTTTTTCTTAGAGTACAGTTTAAGACCTAAAGTATCAAGAATTCAAAGATGTTACTATTTTTTAGGTATCCTGAGTAATGGATTGGAGCAATTAAAAGCTCTTCCAGTTGAAACTCCTGATTAAGGAAGGCAACCTGGGCAAGTTCAAGCAGTTTTTCTCTCAGAGCATTTGCTGCTAATAGGAGGGAAAACATTTAGAGTGTTGTTACTTTTGACATCATCTGTTTTTGATGAATTTGAATTTTTCATGGATTTGGAGAATTTTTCGGGGAAGCCAGGCAGAGATGATTACTGATGAAACAGTAGTAAAGGAGTTCTGGGAATGGTAAGAGTTGTACTACATTCCACATAAGGATGGAGCATATGAGCAATTTGGCATTAATTGGAAATGTTACATGTGGAAACTGGAAAAACTGCAATCCATCTCAGGAATGCAAAGTCAGGATTTAACATTTATTGTGGGGAGGGGGAGGTTAACAGGAGCTCTGCTGGATTATTGCAGACCAACAGTTCATATTACTTTTTTCAAGACCAAATGCTCAGGAAAGACTGCAGGAAAAAAAACCACCCTTATAAGTATTAAACCTAAGAACTTTTTCCCAGCCTCCAACAACTTTTGATTCTGGGACTTCCTCAGCCACAGTTCTTTTGTTTTAAATATCCTGAATGGATTTTAGTTTTTTTTTCATTTATTCTAACACCCTTTGAAGGGGATTTGAGAAAATCTCCTTCCAAAACCAACTGGGATTACTATGGTTGACGCAAAAGACACTTCATATTTTGTTACATTTTGATGCTGTGTTTTTCTTTAGTTTTGGGTGTAGAATATACATTTATCTTGCTCAAAAGTGCCATAAAACTGATTACTACGTCATCATGTTTTTGACTTCAAAGATCAATTTGCACTGCCATCATCTTAGCAACTGGCCAAAAGACTTTCAGTAGGATTTGCGTGTGACTTATTTTTATCTGCATCTGATCTTAACAAATTGCAAATATAAATCCTCCACTTGAAATGTATTGTTGTAAAGAGGAGCTGAGATTACACTGACGTGTTTTCTGTTCAGAAGCGTAAATCAAACCAGCTACTCAGCACTAGGAATTTCAGAAATCAACACAGTGTCATCTCCAAGGAAATACATTTTATGGCAGGTTCTCTGACACATGTAAACACTCTGGCTTAAAGCCATTATATAAATAAAGACATCTGCTACTGTATTAGATCCCCTATGATATCTAAGAAATCCACAAGAGGCTGATGAAAATCCACACTGGATCTATGGAGACCCTTCAGGAGAGGAAGCCTGAGGCCAGAGAGTATACCAAGGAGCATCCCAAATATGCCAAGTCCTTATGTTTAGGCAAGTAATGATATTCATAGAACATTAGAGATCACAATAAATCACACTTTTCAATAGCTATCCTTTCAGCAATGGCACTGGGACTTTCTGTCCTGGGAGATTGTGGAGGCACAATATTGTCAAGTCCAAAAAACGAATAGACAATTAAAGCATTACATGCCCATAAATTCATGCAATAGGAAATATGAGAGAATGTACCTTCCCACTTCCACACAAATTGATCAGACTCTCTAACACTCTCTCACACTCATTTCTTTTCTCCTTTGTTGGGGAGTGTGTATGGGATTAGGTGGTGTGAACAAGTAAGGAATCTCTTATGTTCTTATGTCCTGAACTGATTATTTGAACATTATTTTAACTTTAGAAACTTTGAATCACAAATTGTTTTAAGGAGATTTCCTTTTTTTTTTTTTTCCCCCCTATGTCAAAATTCTTTTGTTTGTGGGCTCTCTGGGCTGTTCTATATAATCTTCCATTTTAAAACAGATTACCTATGGTCTTAGACCAAAAAAGGATTCCCTCCTGTTACTAAAGCTTCTCCTTGTGAACAAATTATTGCCATTTAACTGAAAAATCTCTTTAATAAAACCATATTCATTCAGTGATGTTCAGTGGCTAAGTTAACCAAATGCTTCCAATTAATTTTCCCCTTAATTTGCAATGAAATCATATAAATAAAGAGATATACTCTTAGACAGAAGAAATATTTCCCATTTTCATTCAGTATGAAGAACGAAAGTAATAAAAATATATTACCAAACTGATATTACCTTTAGCATGGCCATACAATTTGTGCTGGCCAAAACATGGCTTTAAAAGAAAAAGGAATCGCTGAGAATCAATAGTCAGTGGCATAACTGACTTTTGGTGGCTTCAAAAGACCATGAACACAGCTAATGGTTTTTGGCAGTTCCAAAGGCATTAATCATGATCAATGTGCAATATTAAATAAGTCTCCTTCAAAATGAATATAAATTAAGACTGTAATTCCATCTCAGCCTTCTGGTGACATGAAGAAACCACTTGAGTTTCACTCTCATGGTTTATGATGTCCCCTGAAGCCTTTGATGGAATTATAGCCTTATTAAGTACAGTTGGGGTACATTATTCCTTAAATTATTGCAACTACAACTCATTATTCCCTCTAGAAATTAGAACTTGCTGTACTTCCATCAACCATGTAATCTGGAAGTGAGTTGGGGGGAATTTCATCGTGGGAGGATATCTGCTTTTTAATTTCTGTCACTACTATATCTTCACAGCTTGGTAGAGCTCTTAGCACCTAATATTAAAAGCCTTCAAACATCTTTGTTTTGTTTTAAGGAACACTATTCACAGCAATATAATTGAGTCATCACTGATGTTCATACGGATTTTATAGATTTCGAATCAGTTTTTTAACCTTTTTTATAGAAGACCATTCAAACACCAATGAAATGAAGTAGAATTCAGAAAGACAGCTGCCCTGGCTTTTAAATAGTGGTTAGTATTATTCAGTGCTGCATGCTGAAAAGAAAACAAGTTAAAGCAAAGTCCTTAGTGTAGCACATAGATCATAAAGGCTGAAGTAGTTCAAGGCTGTTATTCTCTGCCTCTTTCTGTTGTTGTTGTTGTTGTTATTGTTCTTATTTTGAGGACTATATCAAACAGAAAGATTTCTACACCCCGTGCTGGCAGAACTTTTCCTATTGTAAAAAATATCTAGCTATAACTAAAAAAAAAAAAAAAATGTCACTAAGAATTGCATAATTCATATAAAATTTTTTGGCCTTCTGGTAAAGATGGAGTCTCCTTTCTGAGTGAGTCTTAGAGCAAGAAGAATCTTTGGTTACTCAGAGAAGTTACAAAACTCATTTATCTGCATCTCCAACAGTGGGTTGAAAAATGTGGCCTTGTACTAAAGAGACACACTGAACGACATACTTAAATTTATGATGTTGTATTATTAATATTTTTAGGGTGGTTATATTTCTATGAGTATGTGAGTATAGCAATCCTTTTACATCCCTGTGAACAATTCTGTCTTGAAAAGATATTTGCAGATCTGTTAGTAGTCAGTGTTACCATTTCCAATGATTTTTGTAATAGAGTTCACATCTAAAATTTTAAGAGGTGGGTAGAAGTTTCTGAAGGATTACAATGAAAGTGATAATTTTTGTCAAAAATGAGATCTGAAAAATATAACATGTTGTTTTAGCTTGGCTAGATTGATTATTATTTAAAATTCAAGTGCTTACAAAATAATGCTAATTTAGTGTCATTGTGGTTTCTCCTAGTTTGAATTTTTTTTAATTGAAATAAAATTCATTTCCTGCAATCAGAGGAAAATTCTAGACAAAATGGCATAGAAAAGAGAATAAATATTTGGGTAATCACAAAAGATGTGAGCTCTTCCTATACTGAAACATAGTTTATTTTGTAAATATTTAAAAAAAGTTTTCATTTCACAGAATCACAGAACAGGACAGTTTGGAAAGGACCACAGTGGGTCATCTGGTCCAACCTCTCTGCTCCAGCAGGGTCATCCCAGAGAACATTGCACTGGTTTTCATCCAGACAGATCTTGAATATCTCCAGTGAGGGAGACTCCACACCCTCTCTGAGCATTCTGCTCCAGTGCAAGGTCACATACAGAGTAGAGAAGTTCTTCCTCATTTTCAGATGGAACTTCCTGGGCATCAGTTTCTGCCTATTTCTTCTTGTGCTACTGCTTGGCACCGCTGAGAAGAACCCGGCCCATCCATCATTTGGGGTTGTGAATTTCTGGGGACCCATATTTTTACAAAATTCACATGGAAGGCTTCCTCTTAAATAAATGGTGGCAAGAAATGTTGTCAACCAATACACACAAATGGCCTGCTGTTGAAATTCATGGATAATTTACAGATGTGTACATACTGGAGATGGCTGGCTCCATAAAAATGATGTGTTGTGAGAGGGGTTAGAATCACACTGGAAGACAGAGAAGTACAACACAGATATTAAGTCATTTCTTTGGTGATGTAAGACTTGGTCTTCTCCTAATAAGACAAATGTGATGAAAAGGATTTTTCTAATATGTACAACTCAAAAATATTTTACGTCTGAACAATCAGGAAGTACTGGAGTAATGCCACAGTCATAGCTAATGTATAAAATCCTGGGAAAGTAATGATCCATATTAAATTCCATGTGCCAGTTATAAATATCAGCAACAACAAAGAAAGTAGACATGTTTTATCAGTTGCATTCTTTAAATCTAATTATGCACTGCTTAGTATTATGAATGCACATAAATTTGCCTTTCAAGACTTACACGTTTTAGATCTAAAGCCCACCACAAAAGCATGCTGAGAGTCACAGGGAAAGATGATAGATAGTATTTCAAAGGAACTTTTCTATTTACAGTAGTCTTTTTATTTTTAAATGCAATTAATATGTGAAAGAATTAGACATATAAATACCACCAGATGTTCAAAATGTATCTTCAGCAAGAATACACAAATAAATTATAGTTGGCCAGACAGAAAACACCATGAAAGAGATATTCACAGGACTGTCATGGTGATGGCTGCAATGGATAGCCTTTTTCAGGACGGATTGTTATGACTGTATTTTTTTCACAGCTGTATTTGTCTAATTTAGCCCCCCCCTGAAATTCCATTTAAATAACTAATAAGGTTAGGTGAAATATATTTGTGTCCTTAGAAAGAAATTTAATTGTGACTTCACTTGTTGGAGCTAATTGTGAGAAGTCAGCCAAAGAGAGGGAAACAAAGGTCACCATGACATGAATATTACCAGAGATATCAAAGACCTAAATCCAAGACCTTCTTTCCAAACTCAGCACAAGAAACAAAACTTGGTCTTCTGGTCTCAGATATGTGACCAAGTCATGGTGCTGTTTATTTTCTAACTCTTTCTCTTACTCCCTCAATGGTACTTTGAGAACATTAATTAAAGGAATCTTCATTAATAAGTCTTCTGCATATGCCAGAATCTAAGCATGGGAGTTATTTTGTAAGAACCAGTCTCAGAGAAGTATTCACTTTGATTTTTGCAGAGCTGTAGTGAGACATCAATTTACTTCTACTGTAGTCTAGAATTGATGAGAATTTATGAGATTATTGCTAAGTAACTTGCTCAGGAAGGGGATTTAAAAGCTGGAAGGATGGATGGATGGATGGATGGATGGATGGATGGATGGGTGGGTGGGTGGGTTCCAGTAACAGCAATCCCCCAGGGCTGGCTTGTTCAGCTTTCCCTGTTATCTAAATGTTCAGCCTTCACTAAAACCTAACTCACCTTGTAATTCTGAAAGACAGGTAACCTCTATCCCATGGGAATCTGCTTCTTCCAGGCACTGACCTAAAAGCAGTGCTGCTGCTTCCTGTCCGTGCTCTTGCAGGCTCTTTAGTTCCTTTTGTGCCATTAACAATAAACAGAGTTGTTAGTTTTAATTACTGAGAATTGCATATTTTGGCAATGCAGAGGAAGATGTCACTTGGTTTTATGTTCCTGGTGTGTTATGGGGTTCCTAAAGAGCTGAAGCTTTCCAGGAGTACTTATTGTAGGATTCACAGTTTTGCAGGGAGAAATATTGGCTTTTCAATTTCCAAGTTCCCCTTCCATCATTAAAGCTCCATCATAACCCTGTATTCTTCAGCTGAACTCATTTTGTAAAGTAAACACACAATAAAAAAACCTCCACCTTTGATTCAACACTTTGGTTTGCTTGCTTATGTGGGCAACGCACTGCAAAATTTGTCCCTTTGTTTTGTGCTAAGGTACACATTTGAAAATATGATTATTTAAACATTTCAGTGCTGATGTCGAGGGTATGGGTTTAACATCCTGCATATTAAAAAGTGAATTTGAAACATTTGGTGAATCTCAGTTGTAGTGATACAATTGCACATTTTATTTCCTTTTTAGTTTAACATATGGTTCCATTTATGAACACTGTTAGTAGTTTTCATTTTTTTTCACTGAATTAAAATCAAATGGAAAAAAATAGAAATTGCAAGCTTAGAGTTGAAATTACTTCTCGACCAGCCAAAAAATTTTATTTAAAAATGGTGAGATTTTAAAAGCTTCTCAGGTAGTCTCCTGTTTCTGCCCTGGCTGTGTGAGGGGTCCCCAGCAGAAGAGAAGCTGTACAAAAACCAGACTCATGTCCACTGGGACAAGGAATGTGTAGCCAGACATTAGTCGTCCTGTTTGAAAGAAGTACTGAAAGAGGTTGATTCCTCTGGAAATGTGGTTCAAGTATTTTCAGTCTAAATACCTATTTTTTCAAAAAAAAAAAATGTGTGTTAATGGTTAGTTTAGACTACTGTATCATCAGTCTATATTGAACTCTGCAGTGGGCTCTACTGTGTGATTTTATATATGTAATACACACATATATAAGAAAATATACAGAAGAATCACTTCACTAGTTAGAATTTTGTCTTCATTTGCCAATTTTGAACCACCTCTCCAGCTCAAAAAAGGGATCAATTCAGCAGGTTTTGACAATGCCAAAGAAAACTGCAGCATGGAAATCAAAGATCTAAATTGAAGAAAGTGACATTTTTTTACGATTTAGGGATCTTCGAAGGTGATAAATCAATGTGAATATTGATATGGTGTTAAAATTTTCATTTCATTATTTTATAAACTCAGTTCAGCATTTCTCTTTATGAGAGGGATCATTGGATTAAGATGTCCTAAAATTATTCTCCACATTGATGCACCACCATCTACTTTAATATGGACCTGGGCTATGTATGTACCTTGGAGCAGCTCATAGAAACTTCCAGGTTTGTGAGTACAACTATGGGCATATAGTGAATACAGACTCATTTTATACAGGTGTTTTTGTTCTAGCTTGTGAATATGCATCTCTTCATCAACTTCACAGAGAAACCGAAGATAAAAGCCAATCACAGAAGTTTAGTGGTTTGAATGGAAGCAAGAAGAAATAGTTAAGCAGTGACCACCGACGAAACTCCTGACAATTTTTATTTTTAAAATACCTGTCTTATTTGTAAAAACTTGTGATTCTGGAAAGAAAGAACAAAAGTGCTAAGTCCAAGTTAGCAGGAAATATGTAAAAGATGCTATTGCTACCATATCTAAAGAAGTAAGAAAATCTATGTAAAAGTATCCATACTAGTGAATTCATTTGAAGGACTGAATAGAAGAAATTGTGGTTGTACACCACAATAGATGTGATTCCTGCCAAATATACAGATCTTGGAAACTGTGCATGGAAGTGAAATTACTGTAGATAGATGGATCCATCTCTTAATAATCCCTCCATAGTGTCTTTTCAGTTTAAAAAATGTTACAAGGGCTGTTCTATATATGGCATCAGTTTGATAGCTGACATAATTAAAGTTTACAGAGAGGGTTTCTTTGTTGATATTTTTGTTGGTTGTTTTCTTTTCGTGCAAGTTCTAATACTGACCTACTTCCCACAGGTGTTTAGAGTCTGTCATCAAGTTTTCTGCTGAGTTGGCTTTGTTAATTTTAGTGAAAACACAGCTTCTAAAGGATTTGTTCCAGATAGCACATCTCTGCAGTACTTTGGAAGGGCATCATGGACCTCCTCCTACTACTCTTGGATGAGTAATACAAAGGCAAGATCTGGAAGTGTGATTGTTTTCCAAATGCCATGATAATACATGAACTTCTTTATTTATTTATGTAAAATAGAGGGGGGTAAAAAAAATTTAAAAAAAAAACCAACAAACTGATAGGGGGTTAGAAGACTGCACTTTCCAGTAGTCTGTTTATCCCCACACTTGCAATTTTCATGTGCTAAATTAGTGCTGATCTCTTTCTTCACTTATTAAGCTGAAATTCCTGCTTTACAAAGGGGAAAAAAAAATCAGTCTAGGCATTCTACTCAGTATATTTTAGAAATGGTTTGAGATATGGTATGATTTTATGAGATTAAAATAGGAAAAATAGTGAATTTTACGTAATGTGAATGATTAGAATAGGTCCAAAAAAGCATAGATATTTCTTGATATAACATTGTGTTATGTATCTTATGTTTTGAACATTTAAGTTCTATTTTATGGATTCTGTCAGCAGGGAATCTAACGTTAAGCAATATGCTTTAATGGAGTTGCTGTTGTGCTTCTCAAATGGGGAGATTATAAAATTATAATTAGTGTAATCCTGGCTCTATTGCATAAAATGACAAAAATTCCATCTACTTCAATGGAAACAATATCAATTATGCTGCTGTAATTAACCTTCTTCATCCCTCTTTCAAACTTTCTACTCTCAAATAACCATGGAGCACTTTACAGCTGGCAACAGAGATTAGGGACAGATTAAACCAAATAAAAGCAGCAGACATAGTTGATATCAGTGAACAGAGCACAGGATCCTCAGGAAGGGAGGGTAGAAAATAGGCTAAAATGAACAGGAAAGGGGAGTATCCTGCTTTTCACGGCCTTTGCAGCATCTCTTAGGAATTGTACTGATAAATTGTGCACAAAGTTTCTTTGTGTGTCTTGCTGGAGTCAGCAAAGCTTTTCTGTGAAAAAAAGTAATGGATGGGGAGTGGCAGTGCTGAATAATAATAAAAAAAGGAAGAATAAAAAGAAGCAAGGCACCATTATTGATCAATATGTTACTGACTGTGCTACCAAAGTTAATGTGCTGTTCAGAAACCTCTATTCTGTAGAGGGTAAAAGCAAAGTTGTAACTTGCTTTCTCTGTATGTGGTTAGGGAAAAATAGTTTAGAAACTTAACAATAAGCTAGAAATTTCTCTTCAGATTTACTTCCAGTTGTTGATTCTGTAGATTAATTTTCTTGCAATTCACAAGATGATCTGCCTGCTGTGGAAAATAGATTAAATACAAGATGTACTTAGTGACTTTGTACACACTGATTTGGTCTTCATCTCACTCACAGGAATATATTTTCTCCGAATGTGCCTTCTTTTCCTTTCCTTGGATCTCTCTTATAATTTGATCCATATCTTTAAACGCCCAAAGTACTGCAGGATCAATAGGGTATTGGAAATGCAATATTCTTCCAGGATGGAATAGCTGAAGACATATTAAGATAAAGGGTCCATGTAAATCCATGAGCATTTTCTCCTTTCACAAAGCCCAATTTAAAGGAGCGGTGAACTGAAGAGCGGCCAAAGCAGTGACCTCTTAAACCCAGTCACCGGTGACACCGTGGGGTCAAATCATGCTCTGACAAGAAAATCGAGCATGGCTTTCACCTGAGGATGAGAATGCTCATCTGCAAGGGGAAAGAGTCTCAACACCTATGAATATTTATGCATTTTGAACAATTATTGTTGAATATAGAACACGAGCATTCATTAGGGCAGGAACCGAAACCCCACTTTCCCTCATCCAAGGTAACTGTTCAAATCATCAGGACTCCAAGGTCACATCCAGCCCTCAGCATTTAGGCAATGAATATTTCACCATGCCACACCACGTGTAACAACTCCTGCAACAGGCAACGAGGGGACTGAGCTACTTTGAATCTAAAATCCTCTAAATTCACATACTTACTGGTTTTTTTTTTCAAATGTTTTTTGTTTTGGTGTTTTTCTTCCCCCAAAAAACATTTGGCCCTCTATGTTTATTGTCCTAATTTGATGACTGTAAAATGTGTATGTTTAAATTATATATAGCTTTTATATTTTCTTTAGCTATCAATGTCATTATTCAAATATGAAGATACATCAACCATATGTAGCAACTACTTAGATATAAAATGTTGGACTATATGATATAGATATATGAACAGTATATATTCTTGGCAACATAGTTACATTATGACTCTGAATTAATAAAAAAAGTAAATTAATTACCCCAGAAGCTGCATTCTTTCTGAACAAAGAGTGCAGGTCTAAATATATCTGATTATGTGACCAGTGTAGTTTGCACAGTTTCCACCAGCATTCTTCTTGCCTTTATTCAGAATCTTATCTTCACAAAAATTAGCTGTGACTTTCTGCAGATCAGCACTGTTTCATTAACCTTGGCTGAGGTATTTTTTTGAAATATTTTATTTCTCTATTTCAAGATGTGAACTGCAAGTTACTCCATGTAACGTATTCCAGATTTTGGGAGATTTGATTGGCATTTCAGTGTTAGTACATTTATAGTTACTATGGTTTAGCTATGGAATAAATCACGGAAATGAGGACTAGATTTCTCTCATAATTTTGTGTCTTCCTTTTATAAACAGTTTAGAAGTCCCTATTTGTTATTGCTTCTTCTGACAATCAAATGTCCAAATATCTTCAAAACATTTTAATTATACTTATGAAAAAGTTACCACTAAAAGTACATTTAGGAAAATATACGCACATCACTCTATTTGTGCATGTTTGCATCAATGCTTACATTTAGGAATTAATTTAAGATAGAATAAAACCAGTGAATAGTTTTCAGTTCCCCATCTGTATTCATTAAACATCATATTAATGCTTCTTCTGAGTCACAGCTTGACAGAGGTTACATAGGGATGAAACACTTTTGATACAAGAATAATTTGAGAAACCTCTAACCAAGGTTCCTTTTCTAATTCTAAAGTAATCTAGATAATTTAAAATGCAAAATGTACATTTTGGACCTCCTCTTTTGCTTCTATCTGAAATACAGTGGAAAGGGTTTGCTTTATTATTTCTAATCTAGGAGTACTGGAAATTTTGGGATTGTATTTCATTAAATTTATCTCCCTTCTGTTTTATAACCCAAAGGTTTGCTTTTCAGATCAGGCACCTACTATCATTTATTCCAAAACTGATGAGTGTTGTCCAATTACCTCTTCTTCCACTTGAATAGTAATTGAGTTCTGCTTAAGGACTCTTGTGCATTGTTTGAACAAGCCTGATGGAGCTCTAAAACATTTCTCAAGGACAGTAACAAGGTACTGGGCTCGTGAGACAGCCTCACAAGTAGAAAGAGAATTATGAACCACATTTTATCCAAGTGCCATGGACAGCTGGAGACTAAGGATCTGATTCCCCTTAAACCTCTTTTATATCAGTGGATTTGCTTGTTGTGTAACTTATTGGAGATCTAAAGAGAATCAGGACCTTTGTGCTTGAGAGAGCAAACTCTTCCAAGGTTTACAGGTGAAATCAAATCCCTCCAACCAAAACCCACAGAAGGCAGAGGTAAAGAAGAGCAGGGTATGGTTAATTATGATACCACCTTGCTCACATTTATTCTTTTCTCTTCCAGAGTTGTCCTATGCAAACTACTCTGACAGCTACAATTTTCTTTGATTGCTACGCTGGGAAAGCTGCAGGGCTAAACTGTGTACCAGAACCCAACCCTGTTTCATTTTTTCTGAAAGGGTTATTACCACAGTTAATTACAAGGGTTACTAAAGGTTATAAATAGGTAATGAACTGTTTCAGGTGCCATTTCTCATGGAAGCTGGACATGACTTTACTTTGCTCTTGGCTCTAAAATCATAAGTGCTAAAGCTGCCTGGTTTTCCACTGGTCTTTTGACACCAGACACGATGTCCAACAGCAAATGTGCTGTCAGTCAGTCTTACACAGAAACTGTCAGCTTTCTTCCACAGTGGAATCAGTGACCTTTCACTGCATGAAGGGAGTTGACATGACAACATACCTTCTATAATTCCTCACAATATATACTTTTTTGCTGCTACAAACATATTGACCTTCTAACCACACAGACATGAGACTGCTGGTAGTGTAACACGCTCACTAATCTTTTTCTTATTGTCCTTTATTAAAAAATATTCCTTTTAAATTTCACATATGTATGTTTAATCATCCAATTGTTTGATAGCTGGCTGTACATTTATTTCTTAAAAAATATATGATCAGGTTATATATTAATATTAATGATTAATGATTAATAATATTGGTATTTTTTTGAGTAATAATCATATTTTAAATTATTCAGAGAATAGTCTTTGTTCATGTATTGCATAATTCTTACTTGCCCTAGTTTATAACAGATTTCTTGGTGATAAGAAATGGCTTATGTCCAAGTTCTGAAATTTAGATTTACAGCTCCTCTCTAGATACATAAACCATCACGATTTGAAAAGTGTTATTCTGTGATATGTTACACTGGATCTTTTAATTTGCAAAAAGTGGATGCCATGCACGTACGGATGTTTAGAGGCTCCCTGCAGCTTTGTTTCTGTGTGAAGACTGTCCTCAGACCTCTCAGTGGCATAGGCTAAGCTGGCTTTCTTGCCCCAGTGACCAAGATGAAATACTTGGAGAAGGATGGAGAAATCATTTTGCCGTGTAGACAAGATAACTTCCTCATGCACCATTTTTCAAGGCAGTGTCCAAAAATGCCTGCTGTGCACCTGGTCCTCGTGTCCTTGCCCTGCTCTTTGCCAGACTGACCTAGAGTCAGGTGCTGCTGAGCCCGATGTTTTATTCCCCCTGTCATTTCCCTGGTGGAAAGGAGAGTGCTGGAGACCCATCCTGCAGCCACTGCTGAGCTGGGCACTTGGTACTGAGCAGCATCAGACCCAGGAGGTCTTAAAATTATGATTTTTGCTACCCTTTCCCAGGGGAGGGGTCTCAGCAGCTGCCCAGGTGGCCTACGCTGAAAACTGGTGCCGATGTTGATATTACCCCTTTTCAGGAGTGGTTCTTCAGCCAAGCAAAAGGGCAACCTTAAGGGCAAGGTGCAGGGAATCAAGTGCAGTGCTCTTCTCACAAAGCTCTCTGCTGCAAAGTTTTAATCTGTATCCCACAAAGTGCAGCAGAGGAAAAATGTGTCCTCTGTAACATATAACAGGATGATTAAACAGGAGGACTTCAGAAAGGGTCTCTTTCATTTTGAAATGGTACAGGTTTTCAGAGTTTCTATTTTGTTCCTTTCTGAAACCTTCAGACTCTTACTTGAAGAAGCCTTTCTGAGAAAGGGAATGAGATAATTTGAGCTATTTGGCAAAGGCCTATTATCAAATTATTCTGCTGAAACCCTTTGCATTATCTCATCTAATGTTTGTTGATTACTTTTAACCTCATACCCAAAATTCGCCTAAGAATACCCTGCAAAATATGAATTGGTTTTATTGGTGAGGTGGAAAAACTGACTAGTCATCTAGTTCTGTTATGTATTTCTCTATGCTATATGATTAATAATCATAATCCATATGTGTGGCTTTTCTAGTAGTCACCATGTCTTTGTTACTCCTGGCAGAGCCCTTTCTGATGGTCACTTCTCTAGCTGAAAAACCATTTTAGGTATGCAGGTTTGTGCATTTCTGCTTCTGTTTCTTAGGCATAAGGGAGTGTTTTTGACAGGAATGGCCCAAATAAATTATTTTAAACAAGAAATTTCTGTAATTCTGGAAAGAGCATTTAGATTCTCCTGACTGACCTATGTCCTCTAAACACTGCCAGTTGCCAAATGGTTCAGAATTTTTTTGGTCAAGATGTCATATGGCACAACAGAGAATTTAAATCTGAAGCAATATTTCAATCTTCAATTCACAGCTGTATTGATTTGGGGCTGGGATAGAGTTAAGCTCATATAGGGCTGTGATTTGGATGAGTTTTGATAATTCAGGGAGAAGTTCTCCTTACTGCTGAGCAGGGCTCACACAGAGCCAAGACTTGTTCTGCTTCTCACACCACCCAACCAGCGAGTCACTTGGGGGGCAGAAGGAGCTGGGAGGGGACCCAGCCAGGACAGCTGACCCCACCTGAGCCAAGGGGTGTCCCAGACCATATGTCATCGTGCTCAGCATATAAAGCCGTGGGAAGAAGGTGGAAGGGGGGGAATTTTCAGAGTGATGGAGTTTGGGAACCCCACTCTCCTGAGGATGGCTGAGCACCTGGGGGAGGCAGTGAGTGTATTCCTTGGTTTGCTTTGCTTGCACACCCAATTTGCTTTAGCTATTAAACCCAACCCACAAGTCTTCTCACTGTCACCCTTCTGATTCTCCATCCCATCAGGGGAGAGAGAGGGAGTGGCTGGGTGGGGCTGAGCTGCCGGCTCACGACAGCCGGGAAGATATCCCAAAACTTTAACTGGATAATCCCAGTACCTATTGTTCACTCCCCTGAGGAGTTTATTTGTCATCTGCAGCCTTTGAAGCCATTGATATTCCTGCCAGGTTTTGCTGGAGCCAGCAAAGTTTCTGGGTGCTGTTGCTTCCTACCGAGCTGCCGCAGAGAGCAGACAAACAGGCAATGCACATACGTGTGCTGAAGGATCTGTCACATGTGAGGGATAAGCTGTGTTCTCTTTTCTGGCGTGTAAACCTCCCTCCTGAGATATTACACTCTATCAGGATTTATTCTGTTTCCTTGTTGGGTGTTAGGGGAAGTGGGGGAGGGGAGCATCTTCCCTGCATTTTCTCAGTCATCAGTTTTTCATAAAAAGCTTTATCCTTATTAGAACTAAAGCTTCTTTATTTCTCCACAGCTCTATAGAGATTTCTTAACATAAGAGACAGTCCTATTTTCAATATAATATTGTTCCTGTACTGCCTGCTATTGATTTTTCTCTTATTTTAAACTTTTTTTTTTTTTACAGGCAAAGTAATTTTTCAGCTTCAGAGGAGCAATATAGCAAAACATTTTGCAGGTGGATGATTCCAAGCATAGCATAAGGACTTTTTGCTGAACTTCTATGTAACATATTTTTTATTCTCCTTTATTCCTTCCACTATTTTCTTACTTTGTTATGTCAACACTTCTTTTGTGTCCTTTCAGGAATACCTACTTGGATAATCATGTTTTCTTCCTATTCTTATTTATTATCCTTAGCAAAGCCCTGATTAATGAGTTTTCATAAATGAATATTAAACTAAACTGCACTGCTAAACTCTATGATTTCACAACAGATTCACAATCACAAGATATTTATGAATCAAGTCTGCAATTTTATAATTTCTCATTTAGATGCTGCCTTTGGTCATTTCATTTTTTACAATCTTCTGTCCAGCTGCCACTTTGTTTATCAAATTTTGTTACCTTTCTTTCCTCTGTGCTTCTTTACACTCCCTTTAAAAAAAAAAAAAATTCTTTGATACATTTTAAAATGTTTTTGTATTATTTTTTTAGCACTGCACCTGGAATTATGAAGGTCCCAGAGTCCAAGAGGGAGCAATGGTGAATGCTTGTCTTTGTCCAATTGCCTTCAGCTGTAGATGTTTTCACAATAAGATTATTCTCTATCTAACATACTCTGATCTTTTTCCTATCCCTCCCTTGCTTTAAAGTATGGAGGCTTTGAGGCTTGTATGATCTATCCATTTCTGCTTTCCTTCAATAGCATAATTATAGACCTATGAATCACATAGTTCTGGCACATTAATGGAGTGAACTACCACATTTAAAAGAATAGATATTGTTGGGCTATGTTCAGTGCAGGTATCCTCCTACTTGAAATAATCTCTGTGAGTTTTGATTAGTAACGATAAGATGGTTCGCTTCATAATTATTCAGGGGTTTTTTTCAGCTGTAGAAAAAATATTGTATTGCTTCCCATAAATTTGCAGAATATTCATAAATACAGACAGTATCTCATATAATCCATAATATCTACATGCATATGTGTGTGTGGATAACACCTGAATTAAATCAGCTAACACTGACGGTAACTTCTGAGTTGCTTGGTTGTTTAGTTCCAGCAGATTTCTTTGTATATGCAATAAAAAGTTTTCTAAATGTAAAAGTTAGCCTTAAAAAAGACACTTTGGTATAAAATACTCCATTATTATTTGGGGCAAAACTGGTGAAATGCTTTTTTGCAGTGCTGGGCTTTCAGCACTACTTTCATTTTAGACTTCAGAGAGCCAATCCTACATAATTGTCCATGAACAGATTCAGTAAAAGCAATTAATTCACTAATAATGTCAGTAGTCAGGGTCTTTTAAAATGGATCCCAAATCTCCAGAGGAATAAATGTCAATATCTAATACCCCTTCGTCTTACACTAATAAATTTTCTGTAACAAAAAGTGGAGGACTATTGAGTAGGTCTATGGGTCAAATTCAGACCAGCAAACTAATGCCAATCCCTCATTGAGCATGTGACTTCTGCTTAATTATAATAAATTCATTATAATAATTTCGTTTGAGTTGGTAGGTTTGAATATCTTTTTTTCATTTACAAGGTTTTTGTCCTCCAATTCTGTAAGTAATTTTTGAGAGTATTTATTTTCTGAGTAATAAGGGTTTGGTGATTTTCAAGTTAAAAGAGTATAAAAACCCAAAAGCTAAAGATAGTGTGGTTCTGAATTCTTCTTATAAGCTCCACAACGAGAGTGATGCTGTTCACAAGTCTAAATTATGTGACATAAAAATACAGTGCCATTCTATGACCTGTATATAGCTTGAAAAGATTAAACCCTTTCAGGTAGAGTTGTGCTACAGTGTAAAAATCTCTGGTACTACAAAAATTATGTATACTGGTTACACATAGGTTTACAAGATAAATTAATTGCACAGATCAGAATTTATTCCAAAAGAGGAAGGAACAAAGAAACCTTTTCTTACAGGACTTGGATGGTGAATATATTATTTTAATGATATCCTCAGAATCCTTCAGATTGGTTTAAGATCCTGGCAATTTATGGGCCAATAACCATTTCTAAATAAAAGAAGTAAAAAAAAAATATTAAGCCCTGTGAGATAAAGACCAAAGAGATGAATCAAACTATGGGGGTTTACTGGTAAATATTATTATGTAAAGGAGGAAGGGAGAGCCAACGATTCTGCAAGTAAAGAAGTTGTTCAAAATGAACAAAATCCCCTGGATGGGATGGTAAGGAACCATATTACTCATTATTTATTATCTAGGGAGACAATTAACTACTATATCACCCATAAATGCACAAATAAGGGTTTGAGGCACAGAGGGTAAAAGGGCCTATTACCCTTCCTCATGCTTTAGGTGTCGTTATGGGCTGCCATTACATCCATTTACCCCTGTTTCACTTTAATGAGTGCACAGAGATGAATAACACAAACAACTGAATAAGGCTACAGTAAAGATAGTTGAAACTTTTTCTTAAAAACATCCAAAGAAAGAATTTATGTTCTTACTTGTGGGGGATCAGATCTCATCTACTAACCATGGGTTGCAAAGTGCTGCAGCCAAAATACCTAATCTGACCTGGTTAACAGGATTATTATTATTATTATTATTATGGTCCTTCAAAAACCGCCTCTTGCCCATTCTTGCATCATTTGCTCTTTTCTGTTTGCCATATATGCAGTACTACTGGATCCATTTCTTACTCCTCTGTCACAGCATCCTACTTTTTTCTTAAAATTCCTTATTGCTTATTTAGAGTTCACTTAAAATTTGGTGTTCACACCAAGACTGGAAACATTTGGAATATGCTAATCTACTGGGATTGACCAATATTTGTTTTATATTTCTAAATAAATATACAGCAATGGCTCTGGTTTGTTTTTTGGTTTGTTTTTTTCCCCTTTTTCCACTCAATCATGATTTCCTCCTCAAAACAGGTGAAGAAACTCTACTTAACAGGTGTGAAAACTGGTTGACATTGATAAGTAAATGACTAAGCTAGTGCTATATAATGTGAGCCATGCTGTATGAAGAGGTAACCTCAAAGGCTTTGCTGGGCTTAGATGCTGAAAGCAATTTAAAATCTAGTGGGGGAAAAAGCAACCTAGAAGCTTTTTATGGCTCTTGCTGCTTCTTTTCCAGCTCATCTCTTTGACGAGGTACCAGCAGCAGGTCTTTGTTTCACCAACACAAAGAAAGAGCCATTTTCAGTCTTGGTTTCCATCTCCCAGAGCTGAGTGGGAAGTAGCTGGGCAAACAGGGAAAAGGAGAAGCACTTCTCCCACCACCAAGCTGGTGGCTTGCTTACAGGACTCTTTTGGACATCTTTGGACCTGGACTGCGGAAAGGTAAGAGTGACCTAGAGCTGCTTGCTTTTGAAAAATATTGACCATCAACATTTGTAAAGACTCAATTTTACATTCTGCCTGAAACTGCTGTATTTTTAGTGCTTCATTTCACTGCTTCAGACCAAGAACAGATTTATTATTAGTGGTTGAAATAACTTTGCAGCAGATAGGATTTATAATGTGCTGTTTGAACAGATCCCTTTGCCATTCAGTATCAAGAGCCTGAAGCAGTGATACTGCTACTTGTTTCCTAAGCTATGAACTGTTCTTTCTATCTGAAGTCTCTTTGAGGTTTTGTACCACCTCCTGCTGTAGTTTTGAACGCAATAGCTTCAGCTGAGATGAAATTGCTCTGAGAATTAAAAAGGAAGCACCAGATTTGAAACAAAACAGGCCAGAAAATTTTTTGTTCCACTGTAGGTTATATGTATTTCAACTTGTGTAGTGTGCTTTAAGAAGGATTCATAGAGACTCTTTACTTCCCTTGATACTGTAAAATACACATCTTGGAATGAGAAATACTCAGACACTGAACAACAAGAACCACCAACTACCTTGAATAACTTCAAATACCTATCTAAATGACTATTCAAATCCAGCTGATATGAAAACATTCCCATTTGTTAGCAGGGGAATACTGAGAGATTGGTTTACATAACATCTCCAAGTGTTTCAAAATTTAATTTTTATTTCTTGGTCTCTCAGGCTACCAGTTAAAAACAACTGAGCAGACAAGAACACAGTGAAGTAGGAGCATTCAGGCTGTATGGTGTAGAATAATGAAAGCAATTTTGATACATCTGGGGTAATGCCACATTAACTACATTAGTGAAGCATTTTCTCCCGTAACATAATCAGTCAATGGCCTACTGCAACTGACAGAATAAAACTTCTTGTCAATTTTATTTTGCATATCCATATTTTCTCTAACAATGACTTTTCTTCGTGAATTTGTGAGTTACATCACAACCTGCACTCTTACTGCTTCCTTATGAAAATTCAGACCTTTTGCATACATTTCGTCTGTGCTCTTTCACCATTCCTATTCAGAGGGCTCTTCTGTACACACCTCTACAACCTGCTTTGAGACATAGACAGAATTAATGTTACTCTGGTAGGTGAAAGCCTGGGCTTTGCAGACGTACATATAAAAGGATATCTGACTGCTGGAAGGAGTTAAAGCAAGTACCGTGTTATGGGTTTCCCTTCCTTGTTCCCAGGTTGGCTGAAAAGCCAGGAACAACATATGTCAGGTCCCTTGTGTTAAACCTCTAGCTATACTCCCAAGCAATGGGTGGAAACAGTTAACATGGATCTGCTTGGAATCAGGGCATCATTTTCTCCATGCCATCCAGAAGCAAGGAACTGTCTTTGCAGCCAAGAAGGATTAAGAGAAGAGTCAATCTGGTCACAGGCTAGAGAATGCTACCCCTTCACAAACACTAAAGATCTGTCCTCAGGGTCCTCACATTGAATTCTTTGACAGAAATCACTCAAGACCAGCTCCTGACATTTCCCCATGCACTTCATCTAGTGGCTTTGGAGAAAGCTGGTTCGTTCTTAAAAGCTGAGGCTCTTCTGCCCCATCCAAGATACTTCATTGTATAGGCAATATCAAATAGATATTACAGATGTCTTGACCTTTAGGACATGGATGCCTATTGTTGTAAATTAAAAAAAAAAAGTGATGCAACTGGTGAAGATCTGTAGAGAGATTAGCCAAAATTGGGATGTCATGCCAGTTAGTTTTTCCAATAACACGTTCGCAACACAGCTGATGTGAGGCATGCCCTGAAAAAGAGCATAAGATGCTGAGCACCAAGAAAATGCCATTGGGAAAGATCTGCAGCTGTGAGCAGTAATTGGTAAAGTGCTATCATCAAACCCCACATGGTCACATATGCAGAGGGAGATTCATAGCACATCAAGTGTAAAATGAAAGCGGTGATATAGCAAACATGAAGCCAAAGGAATATTGGTCAGTATGCTGAAGCTGCTGGCTGAAGCAGTCTCCAAAATGCTTGTGACTTTGAAAATAAAAGGAGAAAACTGGAAAAAAATATTGTTATAGTTAGTGGAAAAAGCTGATGTAGAGAAACATTCCACCAAAATGAGGTGCAGATGCTGGAAAGCTGGATCATTATCAATGAGTAATACCACAGTGTCAGTGCTCTCACAAGCATGAAAATGATATACATCATCACTAATCCCTATGGATTTATTTTGTCACGTGGTCAGTCCACATTCCTCCGTCTCCATCAGGCAAAGGCTGTGGACACTAACCAGTAAAACTGATGTCCTTCAGTCACAGTGAATGGGTGAACGAGGAACACTATAACATCATGGATTATAATGGTGTATTAGTAGGATAAGACACATGAAATATGTGCTAGTATAAAGTATTAAAATAATTATGAAGAGTGGTTCTGCAGAGCCAACACCAGATGCTTTGATTCTGGCTACTAATCTGTTTGAAACACAAGGCTATGTCACACACAAGTGTGGTCCTGCACATTGGCAAGGTGCCCAGAGATTGTGAACCTGCAGCAGAATGCTGAGAGTGAGAATTTCTCACTCTCTTTTCTTGCTTTAAATAGTAGACACAGATATTTCCTTCCCTCTCAATTAATTCTCTTATGTGTTGAACAAAATTAAGGTTGTGTCCCTTAGAAAAGTGTTAGATTTTGGAAAGAAACAAAAAGGTCATAGATGTCAGCTGGTCCTCTGGCATTTCGAGTATCATTCTGGCTGTCAAGCAGAGAGTGGGTGGTAAGATTTGGAAGATATATGGAGATTCCCAAGTGGCTACAGGTAGGGTCTAGTTTTCCTTGGTAGTTCCTTTGCTGAGTTAAGGAATGAAGAATAACTGTCTTGAAAAATCTCTGCTTCAGTGGTGCTGAGTGTAGTTTTCTAGCCTGCATATTCCCTTGGTCAGGGAATAAATACTTGGGAATTTCTGTAGTTAAGCATAAACCCACATGGTGTGACTTTTGGAAACATAGAACAAGAGAATCCAGTTACTTGAAACTGAAAATGCTTTTATTCATCATCTTCCTCCTTGCTGATGTATCACACTGTGTATAATGAAGGTTGCTTGGTCAAACCCAGTGCAGTTTGCATGCTTTTTTTAAGCAACTGGGTGAAACTGGGAGAGAGGACAATACTCTTCCTTGGAAGAGGAGGGACTTTGTGAGAAGAGCAAGACATCTATGTATGTTTGATGTGGAAAGGGCAAGGCCACCTCAGTTGTCTTTCTTCATTTTTCACCTGCAAAAATGTTTACAAATCAGAGGTAAAATTACAGTCAATAATGTTACAGACATAAAAAGTGCTGCCTAATATTAGGAATGCTGAAAAAATCAGTTTCTAGCCACCTCTCAAACTTCATAAGCCAAATAAATTGATCCCATTGACCTTAAACTCCCTGTGATTCAGTAACCCCTCTTTAAAATGTATGTAATACCAAATACATCCCCATCATTTTGGAGAGGTAAAAGGGTGGAAAAATAAATTGGTGTTTGGGAAACCATCACATAGTAGAAATGTGTGAATTAAGTTTCTGTTTTTAGATTAGTGTTTGAAGAGTGTGCCACTAATAATAGCTGGAACTGCACATAGAAAATTAAGAGAAATAAAAGATTGAGAAGCTTTTCATAAATTATTTCCATCCAAGCTGTGCATTGCATGAGGAGGTAGGGGATTCATTAGCTTTTAATGCCTGTGATTTTAAGTCTTAAGAGTATCATAAGCATGAGGACTAAATTCCAATTTCACAAATGTAATTTTCAAGTAATTAGCAATGTAAGCTGATAATGCTTTTAAGCATTATTTCATGGGTATGTACATATGCATTCATGTCTGGGCATGTATGTTGACAGACACAGTTACAAATCATACTCAGCTATTAGTGAATACCTGTTTAGGGCTCTGAGGCATTGTTACATGGGAATATCTTGAGAATATCAAGCTTTAATTTTTAGTATATTTGCAGAAGATTTCTTGCTATTAATTTTTGGCTTTAGCCACATAGTTGGAAGTGGAGTTTCCTCTGTAATGTAATTTACATCAATTGTGCAAAATTGTTGTCAAATGACCTTGTTAATATGGCAAATCACATATAAGAGAGGCTATTTAAATGAGATCTAAATGTTTAAATAGCTTAAAATCTTAGGATTAATAACATTCAAAATGTTGACTGTGCTACTTGAGACTTATAACCTTTCTCGAATGGATCCTCTGTTAATTATCTCTCAAAACAGCCCTTTAAAACATTATGCTGTGTCTAGAGATTGATATTTAACTTTTTTTCTATTAATCATATTTAGTTTTAAGATTTGGAAAGGTAGCCCTCTAAGGTTCAGCTGACATTTAGACAATTATGTTGAGACTTAGCACTGATAGATTTTGGTTGCTTAACCCTCCTTGTCAGCAGTTTTGTATTTTATGCAGACCTTGCTGGTGTGGCAATGGCATTTAGAGCAGAGTGCACTTATTTTAATAGAACACTTCTTGCCCTTCCAGTTATGGAAGTTATGAGTATTATCCTAAAACAA
This sequence comes from Empidonax traillii, assembly GCF_003031625.1. NCBI lineage: Eukaryota > Metazoa > Chordata > Aves > Passeriformes > Tyrannidae > Empidonax > Empidonax traillii. The sequence goes on from NW_020956242.1 coordinate 311,682, forward strand.
AGCAGTATGAAGCTGTAATCAATCTATGGAAACAGTTTCACATGCAGGTATATGCATATCCCTTGTGAAAATTGGGGCTGATGAGTGTTAAACTGTAGGCTTTTTATTATGAAACCATTATATGTGCTTTAGTTTTTACAAAAAAAGGGAACGAAACCCACCACCAACAACAGAAAAACCCACTAAAGCAAAAAACTTATTTTTCAATGGTTAAAGCTTGACAGCATGGGCTTAAGGTTGACTAGAAAAACTGGATAAGACAGTCTGTGACTCTGCTGAAGGCTACAGGAAAAAATCTTCATGATTTGGATTCAGGAAACTGGGGGTATCTAAGCTAAGGCAAGGCTTCTGTCATGCTTCTTCCAGGACTGAAGAGCTCTTATTCTAGCTCCATCCTAACTCACTGTTTCTTAAAGGAATATCTTTTAGTGGTGTGGGGAAGATAATGTCAATTAAGATGACTAAAGATATAGCACCTGGATTTTTGTCTCTTTAAACAGTATTTGATTGTAAGGCTGGAGTGTCTTGTGCTGTCAAAGTGTCACCACCACTTAAACAGCAATGCAAGTCCCTTTTCTGCTTCTGTGCAGTAGGAGAAACCTTTGATGTCTGTGTCATGAACTGGAACTAATCTAGCATAATATAAAGCAGAAACAGTAAAATGAAAGTTGTCAATAAAATGGTGATGAACAGAGGGAGAATGAATTGTTTGTTTGGTGTAAATGCTGGTTTCAGTTCATCAACCTCTGCTATTTTTTTTGAGAGATCAGAAATGGACTGAAAAAATGCTCATTTATATATGAAGCAATTCTAAGAGTAATTAATATTTTAATGCCTCTGAAGTTTTGAAAATAATAATCAGTAGATATTAGATAACATATAGAACATATTAATTATCTTTCTAAGATTATTCACTTTTCCAGATGTTGTCCTTTGAATTTTTTAGTTATGGCATCTGAAGGTCATTTATGAACAACTCATGTGACAATTCAGAGCTAATAAAGAGCCTCATGTGGAATGAATTGCCACCTGCTCTCTTTTTGCAAGAAAGCATCTTTCAATATCCATGTCACAGTAAGGTTTATCACATTTCAGACTGATGTCTACTTAATGCAGGAGAACCTAAACAGGATATGAGAAGTACTGTCTAGTTTGTGTTTTGCTCTCAGAAGCTTTTTCTTGAATGCTCCCCATGTCTAATCTGTGTCTCATAAACATTTCGGTAAGTACCAATATCAGGTTCTGTCCTTGCCTGGGGAGGAGGGCAGAGCAATTTTTTTTCAGTAGGCCATATATTTTTTTTCGCTGGCAGTGTCCTGTCTTTGCCTGGGATAGAGTTAATTATCTTCCTGGTAGCTGGTGCAGTGCTGAGTTTTGGATTTGGTATGAGAATAAAGTTGGTAACAGACCGAAGTTTTGGTTGTTGCTGAGCAGTGCTTACTCTAAGTGAAAGACTTTTCAAAGTTTCATGCTCTGCCAGCGAGGAGAGGCTGGGAGGTGGCATGGACAGGACAGTTGACCTGAACTGGCCAGAGGGACATTCCATACCAATACATAAACTGGGGGGGGGAGTTGGCTGGAAGGGCTGGCTGTTCCCCAGGGATGCACTGAACACTTGTGGTCAGTCTTATTTCTCTCTCTTTCCTTTTCATTGCTGTTATTATTTTTATATTTTATTTTGTTTCAATTATTAAACAGTTCTTAACTCAAAAGCTTTACTTTGACTTCAGTTCTCCTCCCAGCTGGGGGGACGAGGGGCTTGTTTGAGCGAGTGGCTGCGTGGGGCTCAGTTGATGGTTGGGGTTAAACCATGACAGGTTGGAAGGACCAAGTTCAACCGTGTCCTCCTTCTAGAGGACTTGACTTGTATGAATGCATGGATTGATATAATACTCAGTAGGCCCAGATGGAAAACCTGCAATGTGCCAAACAGAATGCAATAATATGTGTGTAAAAAGCACCTGGCTGCACAGGCAGGGTTTGCTGCTGCTGCCACCACCAGTGGTGCTCAGCTCAGTGGTAGCCTTTGTCCCCAGCCTCTCCTAATTCCTGGTAGTCTTTTCCAACCTAAATAGAAGAACACCCTTTATATTGCCATTTCTTTTCCCTCCCTGTGCCCAGCATAACAGCCAGACTATCTGAATTGTGCCTGTCCCCTTCCTGGGGACTACTGGGCTCCCCTGCATCAGGGTGGAGAATGAAGGGAGAGAGTGGGTGGTTGTGTGAAGGGAGGCTGCTCCACGGGTGGGAGCTGCTGCCCACACGGAGGGAATCTGCCTGTGTGTGCATGCTGCAGCCTCCCACGGGGACAGGAGGAGGGATGCTGAAATCTGTGTTCAGTTCCTGCAGGCACCACTCTCAGGCTGCCTGTTTTAGGGGAAATATTTAGAATAGCAAAAATAGTCTTGTCCTAAATTAACATCATAAAGGACTGATGCTTCTGTGACTTATAATCTGATGTCAGGTGGGATTCAGAGTTGTGAGAGCATGCCAGGTTATATTCAGGGGCACCAGAGAAGAACCTGGCGCCTTTTATGTTGCTCATACAATTCAGTAGTTGGTATATCCTGTGCTATATATATATTGTTGATATATGCTTTTGCAAATAGTAAATTCCTGAATCTGTGCTACAGCAAAGCAAACAATAAAGGATGTAAGGACCTAAAATATAGAATAGGTGCCAGGATTACTCATCCTTCTCCCACTCTCTGTTGGTTATATTTTCCTTTAAAAGGAGAAGGCAATGGTAAATTTTAATGACTTCTTCCTTCCAAATTTCTATCTTTAGATTTATAGGTAGAAGAGACTAGCAAACATTTTTAAGTTGTAGTGCTCTTCCAAATGAAGAGTCCTTGAGAATAAACCCTGTAGCTCAGGCAGGATGTGTATAAGCTTCAGGCCTCTGTGATGTGCTTCCGATCTTTCTGCTGAGACCACCAGTAAAAGTATCCATTAATGTTAACAGTTTTATGGGGTAGGCTCTTGCACCTTGAGAACTGTGTTAAAACCATTTATTCACCTCATCTGGTGTTCTGAATAGTTAAATGGACTGGGTTTTGTTCTTTTAGTGCTTACTAATCCTCTCAATCACTCAGTCCTTCAGCATCAAAAATGACCGTTTTCCTGCAGACTGATACATTAGTATATTTATTATTCACCATATTCAAGCAAAATGGACAATCTTGATAGATGGTCATGTTTATGAGATTCTACATTTTCAGGTTACCAAACCACACTGTTTGTTTGATTCTCCCTTTCTATATCCCTCTGAAGTTCATGAGTAAAATGCAAGGAGGGTTGGCTGCAGCTACTCAAACAATTCCATCTGAGCTTGTTTACAGTCAGTGACTGATATTTTAATGGACATTTGGGGAGTTGGGGGGGAAGAATCTGTTTTCACCTGAACTGAGGGAACATTCTGTGAGGAAAAAAGTTTTCTATCAAATACTGATTTTAAAAAAAAGAAAAAAATCTACTTGGAATCCTTTATATGAGCTTTCACATGACCTTTACTGAGGATGGTTGTTGTTATTCTCATTTTCTTCATCCTGTTGTGCCATACAAACCAAATCTACAGGTGGTGACCCACCTGCCCGGTCAGCATTAGAAATTCCTGGTGGGAAGTGCTGTACTATCATATGGGGAAAACCCATTAACGATAACAAGGGCTTGTATTCAAAGACAAAACAAGCACGGATAGCCACGGTGAAAACACAGTATTACAAGCTCAGTTTAATAGCTTTTGAATCATTTAAATGTATAGAGTTTGTTCATGTGTCTGACCTTGTTGTGATTAATGCTCAGGTCTAGAACTACAAATAATATTCCCCTTTGCTCCGCAGGAGGCTTCTTCAGCTTCAGTTTTGGAGGGCATATGCTTACCAGTGCATAATTTCTAAGGGGGGTGTTGCTTTATCTAGTGCCTTAGTCATAGTTCTGGCATTGGGGTCCATCTGCTATTCTGAGAGCATAGGAGGAGAGGCAGCAAGCCAGGTGTCATGTATTAAAGACCTTGTCTCACTTTGGATGACACCTCTGCAACGCAGCGTTTGGCACATTCCTTGCATCAGTAAAAGGGTAATAGGAGAACAGTGTGATCTTCCCATAGCTCATATTGCATCCTGACTTTTGGGAGGGCAAACAGTTGCTGAGCAGGTCAAGGTGTTAACAGCCTTGCAATTATTTATTTATTTATTTATTTATTTATTTATTTATTTATTTTGGTCAAGTGGTTTATTTCAAAATAAGGGAAACAGTTACCAAAAAAGTTACTAATTATGCTTATTGTTTAACAAGTACCTGAATACCTTAGAGTTGATGTATACCTTTAATAAGTGCATAATTTGAATACAGATTCGAAGAATTGCTTCTAGATTTACTCTAAGTAAAACTAATTTGTTTGAATTTATTCTTTCCCCTATAACTTAGGCTCTGGACTCCATATAATTTGTAATAATGAGTCCTCCTAACTATGATGCATTGCCCAAGTAAGCATACATTCATAACTGAGTTAACCTTTTCCACAGTGCTCCAGTTCTTTGCAGAGTTTACACTAAATATGTGACAAAACCCACCACCCCCAAAGAAAAATAATCCTCCCTTATCCCCAGATCAACGGGTGCCTTTCTAGTGAAGTTTTACTTACTGTTTGGACATAGCCAGACACAGTGGCCCTGCTTTGTTCAGGGGTGTGTTTCTCTGAAGGTAGTTTGAGTTATTCCATTAGAAAGTAGGGTGAAAAATCTGTTTTCTGTATCCCGTGAGCCAAATACCTGCTGTACACCTTCTACACTTAATGCTCTATCAGTAAGAATTTCCCAAAGGCAATTCAAATGGTGGAAAAAATTAGAGAGGAGGATAGACAAGCAGTTTTCCTACCTAAGTTACAGCCTGTTGGGTGTTTCACAGCTAGGAGCTTGGCATTATGGCAGTGTATTGCAAACAGCTGGATACTGCTTTCTTTGAAAACTGCCTTCGTAATTTATTTTCCTTCCCAAACACATTTGTTTAATCATTAAGGGGCAAGTTCATTATTCATTTATCCAGATTGGTGAAGCAAAAAGATGGGGCAACTATCCAAAGCTCTAGGTAGTAATATAGTATTTTTTAAATACTGTAAATCTAAGGAAACACTGTTTAGTCATGGTAGACAAAATTATTAAGGCCTAAAAGGCAACTCCTCCACTCCTATCTCAAATTATTTGTGCGATTTCAAATACTCTCTGAAAGATATTTTAAGCTACAATGCCTCTATAAATAGTTAAAACTTAAAAAAATCTAAATCCAGAAATCCAACAGTTCTGTGTGATTAATTTTATTGTGCTTTTTCAAATAATGTCTTCTAGCTACCCAAGCATTTTAGAGTAAGAGCTGAGGCTTCATTACAAGAGCATACTTTATCTGACTTGCACTTTCATGCTTAAACTTCTATAAAAGCTTACACATTTCTACAACTAAATTCTACTCAAATATTATAATGACTTTCCAAAAACATTTACTAGCTATTAACCATTATATTCCAAGTACGATATCTTTAATCAGTCATTTCATGTTGCTGTCTTCCTTTGTCTTCCTAATTCTTCTAAATTCAGTCATATTGTGGTAGGGTCACATTGGCTGGGTGGCAGATGCCCATCCAGCTGCCTTCTCATTGCTCCTCCTCAACAGGAAATGGGGCAAAAATGGGATGAAAAGTTTGTGGCTTGAGTAAAGGACTGGAAGATGACTTGCCAAATACTACCATGGATAAAACAGACTTGACTTAGGGAAAGTAGATAGAAGTTATTGTCAATTAATATAGGTCTGGATGGTAAGAAATGAAGACCAAAAAAAACCCTTATAAAACACTTTCAGCCCACGTATTTTTTCCCAGTTCCTTCAGGGAACCTTCACCTACTCTAGTGTGGGATCAGTGTGGACACATCAGCTCCAGCATCTGGAGCACCTCCTTCCTCTCCTCCTCTCACCTTGGGGCTTAAAGGGTTATTTTTTTTTTTAACCCCTTACTCCTCACATAGCAGGCAGGGTTTTGTCCTTTCTTAAGTATCTTTTACCAGAGGTACCCACCACCTTGGCTGATGTTCTCTGTGTCTGGAGGTGAGTCTGTGGTGGAACAGGCTTTGTTCAGCACTGGGCACTGCCTGGCACCTCCTCACAGAGGCATTTCCTGCAGCCCTCACATGAACTACACCTCGAGACTGACACCCAGTACACACGTACTTCATTCAAAGCAGAGATGGACAGTGGTGCTTTCTACAGACATTACTGCCTTTCCGCCTGTAACTTTCCAATTTTCAGACTCTGAGAACTCCATGCCAAGGTCTGACTAATTGTGCCTGTCCTTTGGCAACTGCCCATATATTTTTTGTCCCCAACACAGATATGAAGTTACTTTAAAAAAAAAAAAACCTGACAAAGCTTCTCCATTCTGTGAGTATGTTCAGTCAAAGAGTTTTAATTTATTTCAGGAATGAGGGAAGGAGTAGAGAAGAGAGAGTCAAGCTGTTGGCACCCCTGCAGCCCTTCCCAGCCACTGACACTTTTTGCTGCCACACTCTTGGGTCAAAAATGGCACTGGCAGTCCTTATCTCAGCTGGGCACAGAGAGAGTGCAGTGAAATGAACTCAGCAACCATTCTTTGCACCAGTGCAGAGGGTGTGTTAACTTGGCATGGGGTGGGAGCTCCTGTAGTGAGTAACTGTGCCATGACAATAATGTGGGTGGGGGAAACGGTAAAAGCATTTGCTGAAGGTACAATGGGAATCTTACAGGCATCTCTGTGCTGAATGATGGGAGTGGAAGGTGCTAGGCTGCTCTGCTGCATGTCTAAGTCATCCCAGATCTGGAGCCAGCTCCTGTTGCTCCAAAGATTGGAGCACCCTAGGAACAGCTCATAACTAAAATCTTTGCTTCTCATCCCCCAAAATAGCAACAGGTCTGAGATATCATGAGAGCCATTCTTAACCAATAATTAACATATCCTTAATACTTTTTTTTGGTCAGGTATTGTTGAAATTTACTCAGTTTTTCTCTGTTGTATACAAACATGGATTTCCAACCCTCACACTCTCTTAAACTGACAGCAGGTTAATAAGAGATTCTGAGCATTTTTACCTATTTATAAACAGCTTTTTGCACCCTTTCCCCTTCTTTTACAATTGTAAATACTTTATTTGGATTCCATGCTTTTGGGAAAGTTTCAAATTAGAAATAAATGGCAAAAATTCTCTCTGTGTAATTACCCAACCTTATTATAATTGCAAAATGCACAATAAATGCAAGTTATTTAAAACCCTTGCTAGTTAGAGAATATAAAATGTGAAGTTAGAATCTGAAGTTAAATTGAAAAATATGTAAGATCCAGTAAAATGCTGTTCTGTATATTTTATGTGATATGTATTTCTGTCAGGAAAAACAGACTGTCCTTTACTCCTCTAGTGCTTGTAGGACATATGATTACACACTATGGTGTGTTATCTCTCAGTCTGCTTTGCTTACTTCTCACAGTAATAATATCATATAGGATTGACATTAGAATAAAATTCCTTATTAAAAAAAAAAGAAAAATACTGAAGTTCTATGAGCCTGAACTCTGTTGAAATCAGTGGAAATACCAAGGGATAAATTTAGCTTGGGTGACACGTAGAAGAAACATTAATTATCAGGAAACCAATAGAAAATGTCTTTATCACTGATTTTTTTTTCCCACATATTTTACAAGTGAACACAGAGTACCTCTCGCAATCAGTATTGCAAATACCAGATTTATATCTATTTATATCTACTATGGATGAGTCAACAATGGAAATAAATTGGTAATGGATTATGCTTCAATTCTGTTTTGCCATAATCTTTTAACCTTACTTAAAAATATTTGCACTCAGAAAGGCTGTTCTTCATTTTTACATTATTTAATCAAACAAGTAAATTGTGGTGAAATGCTTAGAGTGACACAGTCATATTTGGGTGATCACATATAACTCATTTGCATTTTGTAGTGACACGGTTATGCTAATCTTGGAATTTTTGTGTGTGATTATGGAATTAAAAAAAAAATCCATTCATTTATTCTTTGAACATTTTTGTTACTACTAGCAGTAATTAATTGTTCAATGTCCTTAGATGTCACTACTAATATGTATTTGACAATCTGTCAGTTTGACTAGAACCATGCAATTCATATACCACTTCAGCTACTGCTGACTTTGTAGTTAAGCCACTCAAAATAGTTATTTTCATATCTCTTTCTCTAAAAATCTGCTGATCAGCTTCTTGGTCAAAGCATAGCTTTATCCTTCAAAACAGACAAGTCCTCACTGCTTTATATAGTTTTTCTTGAATCAAAGCTCTAATAAGGAACACTCACCTTTGGATAAAGATTGGTGATCATACTTCTTAGTATAGTACCAATGTGTTTCAAGTAATTTTGCACATTTAAATTTTCCAAAAAGTTGGTTTTTTTTAATGCAAAATGATGCTTTGTTGAACAGAAGACATTTCTGGGAAATATACAGATTTTGGCAGATTTTGTTTTCAGATACTTTTTTAACATCTTTAAGGCCAGAGCATTCAATTTAACCATTTTCAAAATGGAATTTTTTTTCTTGAAGAACAAATTATCGGTAATTATTTTCATTCCACAACAGCTTTTAAATGTTCTAGTAGCCTTTGTGAAGCTGAATCACAATAAATATTTAGCGTTTATTTATTTTTCTTTTGAAAAGTGTAACATTAGAATTAAGCACTGTATTAGTCTCGTTCTCATTTTTTAATAACCTGGGTTTAATTTTGTTTTTCTTCTGAGTGGGGAATAAACGGCCCCAAGTCCAATATTTGTCAAACAGATAATTGGATTCCAAGGTGTAGTGTGAGTCCCTTGGTTAAATTTCACTTTTATGAAGATAACTGGCCGACAACAATTCCTAATTGGAGGATTCTGCAAGGGTGTAGATGGTATCTGTGAAGGGCAAGAATGTTGACCTTTGTGGAGAGCACTTGTACATGTCACTTCGTGGTTCAACAGGACAAAGCAAAAGTGCAGGCCAGTGGGAGTAAGAGTGTATTGGAGATGAAGAAAAATACTGCCCAAAGCATACTGAGTAATTTTCTAACAAAAAGCTCCCCACACAGTCAGGGATGTCGCTTGTTTTATGTAGAGTTTGCTAAATGCCACTTGTTGTTAAATGCTGTGGATGAATTCGTAGCATTCTTGAGAGAAGAAAATAATTAGGATGCTGATTGATGCGTTCATGGAGGTCTTAAAGCGAAGCATCCAAGTCCTGGTAGTCACACCACACCTTTTCTGCACACTCACCATGCCTTATCATCTCCAATGTGCTAGACAAGCATCTGCACTTTCAGTTCAGTCTTTGGAAGGACCCAGCTCCTCCTTTTACATCTCTAATTTCAACATAAGAGAGCTTTACGTCTGTCAGGATTAAGATATGACAAATTTGCAGCTTTTTATGCAGATGACAAAAGCTGATGTGTGGTGGGGAAATTCCGTGTGGTCCTTCTACTGGGTGTGGGGATTGAGCCCCGAGGGATATGTTTAATTTGGAGGTGAGATACTGACTAAGAGAGATTAAATCTTCTGGAAGATTTTGGTTGCTAAGTTATTTTAAGCATAAGAGTTCCTTCTCTTTTTCCAGCAGGAAAAGTGAATAATAGCTAATTAGGCCCTTAGGGATCAATTTTCAAAACAGTGTGCAGAAAGTGTGAGCACAAACCTTATTTGTTAATGGGTTTTGCGAACATCCCTCCTGTGATTTTTTTTTTTTTTTTTTTTTTAAATTTAGAACAACAAAACAGCAACCTTATTGGAGAAGCACATTTAAATATATGGAATATGATATCTTTTTCTTCAGGGCATTAGATAAATGACATACATTAAGACCACAGAGTTTTTCTTTGGTCATTATGCTTTACTTCCTCAAACCTGTAAACTTAATGAAATGCTAAAATAATCTGTGTGGGCCTGTAGAAGAAATCAATCCCATGGTTCTTACCTACCTCCTCTTTACTTAAAGGAGGAAAAGCAACAAAAGACTAATCCCTAATTTTTGTGATGAAAAAAATATTCAAAAATAAAATAAACATTATGAAATGTAACTGGAAAGATTATGCAAGGTATTTAGAATGAAATAAGAGAAAGCATATAGAAAGATTCCACAGTAATTTTGGATT
>NW_020956242.1:322412-341449 GCF_003031625.1 Empidonax traillii
TCAATCCCATGGTTCTTACCTACCTCCTCTTTACTTAAAGGAGGAAAAGCAACAAAAGACTAATCCCTAATTTTTGTGATGAAAAAAATATTCAAAAATAAAATAAACATTATGAAATGTAACTGGAAAGATTATGCAAGGTATTTAGAATGAAATAAGAGAAAGCATATAGAAAGATTCCACAGTAATATTGGATCTAATTCTCCATTTAAACTGTGGGGGAAAGGTTCTTTTTCATTGCATAGGAAAATGCAGTAAATGCATGTTATTTTTTAATAATGTTAAATAGGAGGGGGAAAATGTGATTCAAGAAATATATGGATATTAAAGTATGCTAATGGAAGTGATTATCATCATTTATAGTAACGCTTAAGCTCATGACTACAAGAAAGGATCTAGTGGTAGCTGGATGTATTGGAGACGAGGCAAAGCTGATTCAGGGGATGTTCAGCTGTAAACTGAGTGTATGGTATAATTTTTTGGGGTGTGCTGTGGCCTTAGGCAGCTCTGTGTTCTCCCTGACTCATTTCTGGCCTGGTCAGAACGTGGGCAGATCAGCTCAGGTTTGTTTGCACCTTCACATTTCAGCAAGCCTCAAGAGTTAGATTGAGGATCTGAATCCAGGGGACTGGATACTGCTAACCCATATTTACATTGAGGGGCAGACTCATCAGAGCCTGGCTGTGGAAAATGAATGCTGAATATCCTGCTATGTGTCTTCACTAACTATGCACTACATACATATCTGTTCTGAGAAGTGTGCAAATCCAGAAGGAAAGTAAAAAGTTACATTTAAAATACTTGTTTTTATTCTGTCCAAAAGAGAGTCCATGCACCAAAGTTTTTATAATTTAAATAAGAAAGAGAAAGGGTGCGACATTCTATTTCTGTTTTACTCACAATAAAAGCAAAAAACAAATGTAAATGGAGCTTGGACCTCAGTAGGTCAATGAAGGTTTGACATTGATTTTAGTGGAATCAGGATTTTGCCTTAGATTACTTTCCCATGGATGCAAAAGAAAATTGTAACTTAGAAAATAAATGTAGGCCCGCTGAACAGCAAGCTGGTGTCTTATCAGCATGAGTTCCTCACTCGCTTTTAGGCAGCTTTTGCTGATTATAAAACAATCTGAAAAAATCAGCTCCTTCTATGCTTTTCCGACTCCAAACATATAATTGTGAAATTCACAGATAATGAACAATCACACAATTCCAACCCACACTTGTTAATAAAAGCTTTTGCTTTGAAATACTTGAAGCTTTTATAAATGACAACAATTTCTGTCCTGAGCAGAAAAAGATTTGTTGTCTTAAATATTTCATTGCTCAAGTGGCATCTATTATCTAGAAAATATTAGATTTCCCAGGGAATATAAAAGATATTTAAAAATGCGTGAGCATAGATGATATTTATAAATTGGTGATTTTAATTCTTAATGTTACTGGACAATAGCCTAATGTGGCAAGTTTCATTACTCTAGATATTGTTTTGACCTAAGTGTGCAATTTTTTCCTTCAGTGCTCTTTGGATGGAATAGTACGATAGTCTCAGGATATTTATTTTGTGTTCATGATAGAAAAGTTCAGAATTTGTATTTGTTGCAGTTACATTGTTTTATTGCTGAATATTGAATTTCTGGCTTTCAGAATGCAAATTTTAAATGGTTTGTTATATATGTTTACATGTGGTATAAGAGGTTACCAAAGTGCTAACTCAAAGGATCATTAACATTGACTGAAAATGATGTGATGAAGTGTTTAATTTAAAATCTTTTGCTTTCAAAGGCAAATATGCATCTCACAAATCCCCTACATTTCCAACAAAGACTCCCTAGGATGTCAATTATCATACTGACACCATTAAATGATGATGTAAGTCTGCACTCCAGTTTAAGGGAGATTCTAATATAAGGAATTATTACTCGAGCTGTAACATTGCCTGGTATCTGAATAAATGCATTTATTATTATTTATATTTGTCTTTGTACTTCGATAGCTTTCATATATAATCTTATAATTAATCTTGTGTTGTCTCCTAACTTCTTTTACTCCTTGACTGCAAGGACTGAAAGACAATCCCCTCTCTTAGGTACCACATGCACAGCCTATAATTGTTGAACTATCTAGGATAGATAGACTACATGGAATAATTTTTCAATAATATGTCTTCTAGGTGGATGTTTTAGTTCAGGAATATATATCTATACCAATTTTGTCGGTATAAATTTTTTGTAATTTTTTTATAAATTGATATATTATAAATATAATTTTAAAAAAAATTCATATCTTTGTTTAGGAGAGTTGCACCTCACATAAGCGCTGAACAAATAAAAAGATAGTCCTCCCCCTTCCTGCCTTGGCTTCTATTAGATAGGGATGCAGTCCAGAGTTTCTGCTCTTTTCACACAATTTCATATTAATAATTTCATTACAAATGCATACATAAATCTAATAGACACAAACAAAAAAAAATATTTCAATGTTTGGAGCAATTTTCCAACAGGTGATGTGGGCTTAGGTTCCCTGTCTGCAAAACTGAGATGACTGGTCTTCCTGTGTGCCACCCACTCTCCATGCATATTTTATATTCTCTCTCCTACAAACAATTTACAACGCCCAACATCACAACCCCTTCACGTTCCTGAATACTGACAATAATCCTTTTCTATATATTATAGATTTTTTTTAATTTAATTTAACCAAGACTTAAGCAGATAAAATTTCTCAAATTTTCCACACCTTGTTGCTTTCTGACTTCTTCTCAAGCCACTTTCAGCATCCTGTCGTAGATCCATGGAATCATTTAGGCTGGAAATACCTCTGGGACCGTGCAGTCCAACTGTTACCCCAGCACCACTGAGCTATTGCCATGAGTGCAATGCCTGCACGTGTTTTAAATATCTCCAGGGTTGCTGACACCTGACTGAGGGTGCACTCAATCCCTTTGTCCAGATGATTGATAAATATGTTAAACAGGACTGACCCCAAAACTGGGACACAGCTTGTGACCAGCAGCCAGCTGGATGGTTGGGTGTCACTCTGTTCACCACAACCCTGGGCCTGGCCATCCACCCAATTTCTTTAGCCAGCGAGCAGTGCACCTGTTCAAGTCCTGAGAAGCCAATTTCTCCAGGAGAAATTGCTGTGGGAAATGGTTTCAAAGGCTTTACTGAAATCTAGGTAAACAACATCTGTAGCCTTTCCCTCGTCCACTAAGCAGGCCACCTTGTTGGTCTTATTCTGCATGTAACATGTGCTACATTTTCCTGTCTCTGACTGCCCTACAGAAAATCTTTCCAAGATTCTTACAATTTTCCTTCCTATTACAAACATAATTCATCCCCTTCTCCCTTGAATCAGCATTATTTTACTTCGAACCTTCTGAAAATTTGTTGCCAAGTCAACTACCTTACTAACTCATTAAGACCTTTCACCAATGAGCTTTTTTTTTTCCCCTACTAGTGTTCCCTTGTGCACATACTAGTTCTCTAACATTTATCTCTGGTCCTTTTGTCTGCTTTCTGTCTTGCCTAAGGTACCCACATCACCTTTACTACCTTTATCACTATTTTTTTGGGGTTTTTCTATCTGACCGTGTATGCCAGAAGGGCGAAACTCCTTTCCTACCACCTTTGCCACCTGCCAGAGCTAAGCTGGGTTTTGTACTGTGCTTGTTAAGAACTACTTGATTAGTATTAATGTAGCACAACCAGGCTTTTAAAGACCTTTTTCTAGCCTCGAAGGATTTTCTCATGTGACCCGTATACTCTAAGGGTTCATAATTTCCTGAAGTGACAATCAAGCTTCCTGTTCCTCTTTGAAGCACTCTTTACAGAGATTCTTCAAGTTCCTACTTTGTCTTACAAACAGGAGTGCATTAGGAAATGCTGATAAGTGCACTCAGGTACTTGTCTAAAGGTACCAATGTGTGAGTGCTGTGACCCTGTGTGACAGGAATAGCTGCAGTGAGAAGCTCACCGGGCTGTTGTTACCACTGAAATCCCAGCATCTTTCAAAGGAATAAATACGCCCTAATGCTCATTTTATTATAACAAATACTAGTTGGGGCCGTGAGTTTTGAAAGCATGAATGGCTGAATATCAAGTTCAAATTTATCTTCCTAATAAGGTTGGTTTGTCAGGGATACTCTCTAAGTTGGGCCTAATGTTTATGTATTACAAAAGTCTGGGAAAAACAGAACCCAGAAGCATTAATTTATAATGTATTGTGGTGAATGTAGCACCTTGGTGCTGACATGTATTGATTATTTTGCCCTCTGGGGAAAACATCTTTGATCTATTGATTACCTTGCTAGGGTACTCCAGAAATTACAATAATCTTTGAATGAAAGCTGGTAATTGTCACAGGTGAAGACTGCTTTTCTTTTTGTCTAGTGACCTCAGAGATCCAATTTCTTGAAATAATACTAATGCATTTCTCTCATTGGAGACTTCTATGGTATATAAAACCAGCAATAAAATCAAGAAAATATGAATAAACAGAAGTGAAAACTAGTTGAAAAATTTTCCTATGTCAGCTCCTCAGATTTACTGGATGACTGATTGTGGATCTGGAATCTCTATCTTCATTCTCCAAATACATTTACCAGCAATAAAATTATTATCTAGTTGATAAACTGGAGAGTGTGTTCAGCAATAAAACTTAGGTTGTATACCTTTTAAAGCAGGGGTAATCTGGGGACCTGAATGCCAAAGTTGCTCTATCCTTCAGGATTGTTTTAATTGTCCTTATGCAACTAGTGGATTTTTCTCTCTGCATGTCTGTTATGGAATGTACTTTTCAAAGATACAGATAAGCTATGCATCCAGTGAATTGCAGTGAAAATTGTATTATTATTGCTATATCTTTGACAGTGAAGTACTGTGTGATCTGAAAATATATTTCACCGTTAGAGAATGGTATATACAAAGAAAAGGAAGAGTGGAGAAGAGATTACTATCTGATCTTTCAAGGAAATAAACTTCTAAAAATAGCCCCTTCTTTAATTTTCTTTTAAAGCACCCTCAATAAAGAAAATGCAAGTGTTACATTTGTCATACCACAAGCTGTCTACAGGTACAGTTTGCACCCAAATTGTGCAAAATGTGAGGTGGATCATCTGAGTCCCTGCTCTTGCAAAGTTTACTCTGTCTCTGAAGGCATCGTGAGGATATTTTAAATTACTCAATGTAATGCGTGCACAACTTAGTTAGCATTTCTCTGTGTAAAATCCTGTGAACACATCATTATGTGTGTGGCTAAGGTAGATTTTGCCTGATGTTCTTAATGCAGTGGTTAAAAACTTACTATCCTGAAGGATTTTTTTTGAATAAGTAATGAGCACAACTGAAATTTGGGGCATTAGGGTTTATTTTGGTATTGATTCCGCTCTTTCATATGTCAGCTTCTGTCAGCATATCTCAAGGCACAGAGCTCTGGTAGCATCAACATCAGAGGAAACTACTTGAAGAAAGTTGTCTTCTCAAAGGATGCTGTCTCATTCTCCAGTTATTTGATTTAGAGGTGGAAAGTCTGCTCCTCAGACTCTTTTTGCCTCCTGGAGGCAGCCTCGAGGGAAAGACAGATGAAGCACAAAGATGCTTTTCAGAGGAAGAAATTCCATCTTCATTAGTGTAGTCTTTATTTAAAGGTGAAAATGATGGGGGGGTTGCGTGACTTGGGCCAAAGGTGCGCGGATCAAAACTTAGATCATTCTGGTTCATGTTGAAAGCAAGTTTTGGTGTGCAAGGATCAGTTCATTTTCCAAAAGTTCATCTCCAACAGGGCAAATTGTTTTTGATGAGTAAAGCTGCTGCCATACTGGTTGCCAGAGGGCTGTGAAGTTTAATAGACATTTTAAATTTTAGATTGCTCTGGCTCCACGGAGAAGTTTGAGCTGTAAAATAGTGAAATGACAAAAATGGCATGAAGGCCTGACGTCTTCACCTGGAAGGATGCAGATAATTGAGTTGGACTGAGTTGCTGGAAGCTTATTGTCTCGGTGCACTTTACAGCAAAATTAATATGCAGCCAGAAATCCTTGCATCCTAACAAAACTGTGCACTTTTATAATACAGGTAATCTAAGCATTTCCAAGGAAGCTTTCAAGCAGGATGTAACTTGAATGTAAGGAAGGTGTTCTGAGGGCTAGCACATCGTACAACATTTTCCAGGCACAAACATATGTACATCTATTTGAAGATATAAAAATATGCAACTTACTACAAATTTTAAGCCAGTGTAAAAGATTTTAGGAAGTCTGTATTTGAATAGAATCTCTTGGCATGGGAGTAAGAGTATGCCTAAAGTGTGCCTAAAGGTGTTCTCACCCCACAGGCAGATCCCCAAACACCAGGGCATTACAGGTGCCAAAGGAGTAATTCATGACATGGTCCACAACTGGCCACTGATCCCAAACGATAAGAGAGGGACACAGCATGAAGTTGCAGAGCTCTTATCTTGCTTAACCTGACATGATTTTTATTTGCAAGAATTACTGTATGACATAGGAAAGACAAAGAGAAAGTAATTAGCTGCTCTTGGGTTTAATTTTGGAAACGCCATTTAAAACAAACATTTGGACTTCTTCAGCATAAAATGAGTATGGGATCAGACTCAGATGTTGAAGCCAATTGCCTTTGTAGAAATTACTCCTTGGGTTAGTACGAGCAGCTGAAAAAATTCTTTGCTTTGTTGTGGTAAAAAGTAAAGTACAATTATTAGAACACTGTAGTTGTTGCTGTCCTGGGGTGATTAATCTGTAGCTGAAGACTTGAAGAATACAGTTAGTTAAGTCTCTTTTCTCACATTTGCATCAGGCAGGCATTGTCAAACGCCTTCAGACTGCGTAGGGGATAAAAGGCAGTGATGGTTTGAAGCTATGTCATGCTAAGTAAACACCCACATGATGGTATGTATGAGAAATATCCTACACAGAGTTCTGGAAATCTTGAGAAGATTTTAGCAGCTCCTGCAGCTCTGTATATGACAGGATCAAAACCAGGGAACCTGTCACAAGTTGTACCTACACAGCAGTGACTGCAGTTCAGTCAAGAGCTACCCGAGCTACCTTTAAACCGTGGGCACTGTTAGAGAAGCATGAAGTTTAAGATGAAATACTTTACCATGATTTTTAAGGCAGAGAAACATATAAACTCCACTGAAAACAGCAATGTTTTGAATAATTACATGGAAGCTAGTTCAGATGTCTTTCATTCCACCAGACATAACCAAGTGATGTATATTTAAACAAAATAAAACCCCACTAGAAATAGAGACATTCCCATCACCTCCTAAGGGAGGCTCTGAAAGAAACAGATTGGCTTTCAGACACATGATGAAAAGCTACATTGGTTTTAGTGGGGCTGCTCTAGAAACTTTAAACCAGGTCAGAATCCAGCCCTGTTTTCAGATGTTCCTTCAACAGAAAAACAGAGACCAAAAAAAAAAAAAAAAAACAAAGCCTTGGATGAAGGTGGGATGTTTGTTACTGAGGAAGAAGCGTATCTGGGAAAGCTATGAAAAAGGACACTGCTTTTATAGTGGTTGTATCTGAAAAATCATTCCAAAAATTTTAATACCTTGCAATATTTTTACTAACGTTTGCCACGTAGGAAAAATCCTCCTTGAGGAATTCCACATGACTTTGCAATCCACATCAGCATATCGTTTCCTTTTCAATCTGTTTAGTGAAGCATGCATCAAAAATTTAGGTGCTGAGATTTTTGTGCAGTCTAGATAGCTGTGGAAAAAACTGTTTTGAGATATTTACAGCATAGTGCATGTGGAGGAAAGTGTATGGGAAAAAGCATGCACCACCCTGTTTCAGCAACAATAACATTCCACTTTAGTTATGAAAATCTCGTGATTTGAAAAAATATAGTAGAGAAAAAGCAATGTCAAGCACTGGATTTGTATTTGGTGTGCAGTTTACAATGCCAGATCATCCCTTGGTTTTCCCACAAAAGAAAAATGTAGACACAATTAAGTATATACATGGTATCAGCATTAATTTAAGAGTAAGTTAAGTGGTTCTGGATCAGGAAATTAGATTATAATGAACTCAGTGTGATTTCATTGAGGTAAAAGAAATTTAAACTTGATAACTATTCATAAGAATAATAGGTACTATGTTAGCATTCTGTTTCCCTGGAGGTAAAAGAGCCTTGACAGGACTGTTTCTCTAATTAAAAAGCTGACATGACTGTGTCCTATAGGATTTTTTGGCTTCACTAGAAAATTTGCAGTCATCTGACACACATGTTCTTCTATTCCTAGTGGATGAACAGGTCTAATTTAATATATACATATACAATCCAATCTCTCCATGGCTCTATTGGAGTTGAAGTTTGCTAAACTGTTTTTAAAACAGATTTAAATCAGAACTGTTGGGCACAGGGTCTTATAATTCAAGCTACATATTTCTAAAGGAAAATGTCAAGATACTCCATCAGTTTGGAAAAAGGAGGAGCTATGGGATAGTCACACACACTGGGTCAGATCTGAACACTCTATAATTGTACCAAGTCCCTTTATTATTGAACAGATTCTAAATTATTTGATGAAGCTGTTGCAAATTGGATTCTATCTGGACTTGACAGTTAAAAATATTTCTAACTCTTTAATTAATTTTTTTCTCATCTTTCCAATGAAATAAGACCTATATTGACCTAAAAAACTGAGGCAGTAAAATATTGAGTGGATTTGCACATAAACTCGTGGGCAGCTATTACTGTATCTACAATTAATTAATTTGGAGTGGTGATCAGTACGATGCATGTTACAGTTTAAAAATAACCATCAGAACACTTGATTTTAAAGTGTATCTATGCACAAAACTCTTTCAACCTTAAAATATATGTTAAAAAGTCAATATCAGTGTAAATAAAACGTCCAGTAATTTTCTCACTAATTTATATTTCTGTGCTCCCATAAATGACCTTTCCATGACTCAAAGCATTTTCTTGGGAGGATGCTGTCTGAAATACAGCACATGAAAAATGCTCTCTAGATGATCATCTCTGCTAAACTGATGAACAAACAAGCAAGGAAGAAATTTTCCAAGCATTTTGACAGAAAATTTGAGGCACATTTCAAGACAGGATATAATTAGAAGGGTCTGACCTTCTGCAAATTGTGAAGTATGTAACTTTTATGAAGTCTTATGTAGTCAGCTTTAGTTAGAATTTTGCAGTATTATTAATCATCTATGAAAAACCCCAAGGGCATGATAGAGGAGTTAATTGTGGCAGCTGAGTTCTGGGTTTGCAGGTTTTTCTAGTGGCTGTTGTTTGCACCCTTTCCTCTGTGTCCCCACACTGCTTACCCTTGCTGTTCCTCCAGTATGGGATTCCCAAGGGAATGCACAAAGCTGGTAGCAGGGGCAACAGGCCCAGGCATTTCTTAGATGCTGCCAAATCTGGCTGTTTCCATGAGCTATCTTCAAGTAGAGATGGAGCATGGTGTGAATTTTGTCTCTAGAGCCTTAAATTGAAAGCCTGAACTGAATACAGACTGGAATTTTAATTCCACAAATACACAGTACAAGGAACACTGCACATTTGCAGTTTATATAATTATATAACCAAGTCTTTGAGAGCGAGCTGTAATCTTCCTAAACATTAATGCTCATAGCAGAGCTCTAAGGTACCTTAGAATTTGGAGGAGGCAAACAATCCCAGAAGCTGTAGGGAAGAAAAACACCTATTTTCTAAAAGTTGTTTAAGGACTGTATTTATTTTTGATTCTCCTCTCCGTTTACTTGCCTCTACTCTCCTGTGTTAAGGTTATCTGACATTTCTGTGGAAAACTGACTTCCAAGCACTAACTGCTGACCTTCTTGCACTTTCTTTTTCCACATCTCATCTGTTTTCATTACTTTTCCCCAATTCTGCTTTAATTATAAAGACCTCTTACTATCTGGTTCTACTTGTACTAGCAATGCTTTTGACAATGTGTTCTTTTGAGTATCCTTAAGGAATAGCACAAGTGTGTTTTTTCTTCTGGTGATGGCTAAAAGTTCATTCCAGTTCATGCAAATAATTGGTTCTCTTTCTCATTAATACCAGTGTTTACTGGGTGAAACTTCACTCCACTTTAAGTCATTTGACTTCCAGCAGACACCAAAATGATGTAGTACATCATTTCAGGGACAGGAGAACACAGGAAGGAAGAGGGATTTGTTCTATATGTTTGTTTTCTTCCCTAAATGTGGCAGAGAGCTGAATCAGATTTTGTGTTCCCTTTGAGTGATTATGACACAAGATCCCATTGCATTTTATAATATGAAAATTCCCCTGCTAGGAGAGATGCATTCCATCCTTTAAGGAAGGTAGAAGCAAAAATATTATCCAGCAATGTACATTTCAGGTCACACTTAGACCTAGTCCACAACAAAACTAATAATTTAACATATTTAGAATTATTTGGTTGTGTGGGTGATGATTTTTGCTTTTGTTTATTTGTTTGGTTTTGTTTTTTGTTCTAAGAGGCCCTGGTATATAAATTTTCTAGCAAGTTTTATTCAGAAATATCTAAGTCATTTACTAACTAACAGCTAGATACTGTGTGAAAATCTTTCTAAACTTATGTAAGACATAAAACCTATTTATAGTAGGTTGAAAAAAACCCCAGCATTCTTGTTTAAGATTAAATATTTTCAAAAATATGTTTCCTTCCAGGATGTTCCTTTTTCAGTGATACAATTCCATTTTCTAACATATGCATTTTCTCACTTTATACTAATGTGGAGTTAGAGATTTTACACAAGGTACTGGAATGTCCATTTATTAGCACAGACTTTCATAATCATAAGTGACCCCATTTTAGATCATCAGAACTCCTTTTGGGTAGAATGAACCAAACTTCTATTCCTTGGGAAGCACCAACACCCTAAAAATGTTTCTTGTGGTCTATCATAATAAAAGATAATTCATTATATCTCTGTCAGAATAAAATCCTTATGAGCTTAAGAAAATTTCAGTCTTCCTATCTTACGTGCTGGAATGAAATAAGATATCCAAGTTCTCCAAATCACTCTGGAAAATCCAGGGTTTTTGGGGGGTTTCTTTTTTGGAGGTGGGGGCTGGTGGTGTCAAAACCTGTATAGGGAAAATAGGGAATATAGGGAATAGGGAAAATAGACACATTGAAGCCTAGTGATCCAGAAATAATTTGTACTACTCTGTTTCACTGTTTGGGGTATGAGTTCCAAACTGTCTTGCCAAAAGACCCAAAATATTCCAACAAAAGAGACTTTAAGCTTGTAATTAATACTGAGTGTAATATTTGCAAGACCACTGTACTTTGAAAGTTAATTTGTAATCCTTTGACATTGTTGAACATGTTGCCTGCTAAGGGCAGCAAAAAAGCCAACTACATGGACCACATTTATTCAGGCAAGAGAAATGTTCCTACCAAGAGAAACGTTAGTCTATATACACTCATACACTCCAAATTATAATTGAAAATTGTTCATTAATGAGCGCAGTATTTTCATGGCACCAACTACTTTTTTTCCCTTTATTATCAGAATATTAGGCCTTAGATACATACTTCAAGATAAGTGACCATTTTGTGCAGTAGCACATTGGCCACTCTGGTACTTAAATCCATGGCTATGTTTCCACTGGGGCTCCGATGCTGAACTTCAAACAAATCTGAATAAGAGAATCAATTAAAGCAACAATTTAGAATCTAATCTCACAGTGTTTATATTTATTTTTTGAATAAAACTTACCCTTTTGGTGTCTTTCCAAACTAGACCTCGGAGGCCTCTAGTAGCAGAAGAATCAAGTTCTTCTCATTCCTGTTCATTATGCATCAGTTATTAAAACAATTAGCTTGCTAATAATACCTTTCAATTCGTTGTACTAGTACAAAATCTTGTATTTATGAAGTTTCAGTGTAGCAGACTCAGACTGCGTGGTCAGACTCAGATTTCTTGAGTAATAGTGTAAATTATTTTCTTACAGTCATCTTATGTCTCATTTTCCTCAGTATGAGATGATAGAGTTGGATTCTGAAAGACTCTGAAGTCCCTACTGGTTTCATTAGATACTGAAAGAGCACCACTGCACATAGGATGGAATATATATACTCAATCTTCAAACTCTGGGGTCCAATCTTCCAGGATTCTGAATACAATCCGTAAAGTAAAACCCAAACAAATAAACAAACAAACAAAACAAACCTGTATCTCAAAGTGAATTTGAAGGAGATTCCTGGGCAGCAACATGGAAAAAATGGAATTGTCAAGGAGTTTCCCCTAAATATGTGGTCTCTGAGATGGCAAAGGACAAGCAGTAGCAGTATCTTCTGCCACCAATTGGTGCTGTTGCAATGTCTCTCTATATCAGCACAGCACGAGGGCTAGAGAATTCCTGTCTTTTTCTTTTTTTTCCTGTGGCATATCTGTCATGGGGAGAACAGTCAATCCAGCTTCACGCTGTCTCTGACAGCCTTGATGCTGCTGCATTTTTTGTGTGGCTGCTCTGATCTCCCAGCCCCTGCCTCGTAATGTCTCATGATAGGCCTGAGCCCTTGCATGAGGAAAGGGATTTTCTAGAGAGCTGCCCCTGTTTAGAGCTGTCCCTCCTTATAAAACTGTGCATGTCTTTAATGCCTGTAGGGCACTGTAGACCTGATTCAGCTCCCAAAGCCACAAAAGTCCTTGTTGTGACTTTAGCAGGAGCTGAGAAAGCATCTGCAGATGATGACGTATGTATTGTGCAATAACAGTGTCAGCTAATCTGAGTTGTCTTCCTTTATATACAAACTGGCAGTGCCTTTGTGTCCTTTGCAGCAGGGAAATGGGCAATAGAACCACCAGGGGCTTGGCTTTGGGAGCACAGCAACAAAAAAAATTGGGAACAGCTTGTTAGAGTGCTTGCCACTGATGGGGCTCTTTGGCTGTGAAGTGGCAATTTCAATAATTTTGAAATTTACACCTAAATATTCTTGTCTGTCAGATGTAACATTTGCACTGTGGAAAAGGAAATATCATTTCTAAAAATGTAGAAATGCAGCAGGGGGAAAAAAAAATCTATTTCCAGAATTGTTGTCAGCATAATGAGCCTATTGGAATCTTTCAACCATAACAGGTTATCCATTTAATAATCGTATCTGTTTATACCCACTTCCTATAATTTTCAAACTATTAAAATGATGCATTTTATAGGTTTTTACCTCACTGATTTTAAACGAATTATAGCCATATTGAGGAGGTTTTGAATATCTGTCACTAAGGAAGTCTTCAAAATAGATTGTCAGGTAAATTAAAGCTGTAGTTAAGCATCATACCAAGGAGATATTTCTCTTTTATGAGTGACCACTTTTTGAGGTATGTTGAGAAGGGGTGGGTTCTGAGAGTGCCTTGTCTTTTATGTTCTTTGAGTCAGACTTTATATGGAGTCAGCTGTCCAAGTGTTCTGCTAATGCAGAGATGATGACCATGCACAAAGATTTTTAGGCAGTCTGTGA
The DNA here is from genome assembly GCF_003031625.1 of Empidonax traillii. NCBI lineage: Eukaryota > Metazoa > Chordata > Aves > Passeriformes > Tyrannidae > Empidonax > Empidonax traillii. The sequence goes on from NW_020956242.1 coordinate 335,892, forward strand.
CTCAGGTAGATGAGGAACTTCATCTCTTTCACTTTGTTCAGCCAACAAAAAACAGTGTATCTACACATCTTAGACATTGTTTGTTCTCATGTACAAAGAAGGGATGTCTACTTGCAATATATATATGCAATCAAATTACACCATATATATATATATATATATGTACACACATTTGTGCATTCTTATATAAACAACTTCTGTGGGTACATATAGAAAAAAGACCCTGTATGTGTATATATGTTTTATGTACATTTTGAGCACTATTTATTTAAAGTGCAGATTATGTATGGTTAAATATATATCTATATGACAGGCCCTAACATAATAAACTCCCTTCACGTATTGTTCACAATTTGTAACATGAAAAATATTGTCTTTCTATATAGCTAAGAGACAAACATTTTTGACATTAAAAACTAGAAACCAGGAATAAAAAAAGTATGTGTAAGATTTTTTTTTAGGAGATGAGAGAACAGGGTATACAGAAATATTTTTTTGTAGAACTTAGGAGTTATTTTTACGAAGAATGGACATTTTTAAAATTAGAAACAGTCTTTCAGTAATGATGAGTTGTTTGATTGTTATGCTGTGCTTCTTAATGCAGAACTTTTCTGCAGTAAAAGGTTAATTAGTTGGGAAATGAAATACAGAAAACTATCATGAATGAAATGGTATTAAGTCTTCCTTTTCCTGCCTGTCTCCCTGTCCTTTTCTAGAATATAGACTCAAAAAGGGTAAAGGTGCCTGTGTAATTGGACATTTCTTTGTGAACTGCACTGCCTTGATTCACACAAACAGGGCGAAGTAAATGAATTTTCGTTCCCTGTAGAATATTACAAGCTTCAGTGAGTCTTTAGTATTGGTTGGGGGGTTTTGTGTGGTTTGTTTGGCTTTGGGTGGGGTTGCTATTTTTTGTTAGTTGGTTGGTGTGTTGGTGGGACTTTTTTTGCTAATTTCTGGTGGTTTTTTTCTATGAGAACAGTGCAATTGCTCTCTAGCTAAACTTCCCCAAAGCTTTTTCGGTAGGAGTGTGTGGGCAAAAATCATGGACTTTTCTGACTGGTGCTCAGTAGGTATTACTGAGCAGGTATTTTCTCACTCCACAAACTCCATCACAGGAACTGATCAGAGGGAAGCAGGTAGTCTGTGTTAGCACATCAGGCTTGACGCCGTGTCAGTGCCATTGCAGTCCTAGAAAATACAGCATCCAGCCCTTTTATTTATTTATGTCTCCTGCATAAAGCTTCATAGAATAATAGAATGGTTTGAGTTGGAAGGGACCTTTAAAACCATCTGGTACCAACCCCCTGCCCTGGGCAGAGGCCATGCACTAGAACAGGTTTCTCGAAGTCCCATCCAGCTTTGGCCTTTAAAAAGCCATTCCCCCTCGTCCTGTCACTACATGCCCTTAAACAAGAAGAAACTAAATTTTAGGTAAACATTAGGCAATTTGACACTTTTAAACTGCTATATATGTGTATTTTTAATCATTCATTCCAAGTATTATTTTCATCCAGCAGAGGAGCAGAAATAGGACTACATTTAATCACAATTCAGCTTGAATTTTGAATATTAAATGTTCATAATTAAAGCTTCTAAACAATTTACAGAGCTAGTAATAATTACAGGAATTAATCTGTGAATTTCTTTAATTAAAACTAATTTTGGCAACTTATAACTTGCTCCTGAGAAGTTTAAGAATAGAATTTGAGGGAAGGTTTTATACAACTTTGTTCAGTGTCTCAAACCCTCCAGTTTCTTCAGACTATACATGACAGCTAAATTTTGACTGTAGTAGGATAATTTTTAGTTTAGCACATGTCTATTCTGCACTTTCATATATATTTAAATTTAGGGGAGATGGGCAGGAGCACTAAGACACGTCTTTATCATCACCTCTTTCTGATGTATTTGAAGCAAAGCAGTCAAAGCAGCTTTGGAAAAGGGGGTTTTTGCTTTGCATACTCGTTTTTCCTATAACTAAGCAGCAATGCATTCTGCAGTGAAAAGTTCAAACCAATGGTGAGCATATGGTACATCTTGGACTAGTCAAGGCACACGACATTCCCGTTAGGAAGGAAATATAACCCCTAATTTGACATTATTTCTTCTTATTTTGCAAGAAAAGACCTTTAAATCTGGAACATAATGAACTTGCAAAATTAGCCCAAACTCATTCAAACTCTCTGCTGTGTAATTCTGATGTGCATGTGTACAGGAAAGCAGGAAATGTTCTTGAGCTTGTTATCAGTGAGACAAGGTTAATTAGTGACTAGAATAGCTTTAGCATTTATTTCACTCCATTATATTTTACCACCTGTCCTTTTATACTTCTAATAAAAGATTTCCTGGTTTGAAGATGAGAAAGGAGAAACTGTTGCTTTTCACATTTTAAGTCACTAATGAAAGTATATTTAATGTGCAGGGTGGTTGTTTTCCTGGTTCTGTTTTTGTTTTTCTTTTGCTTTTGTTTGTTTGGGTTTTTTTAAGCGTATGGGCTATCTAGACCTGTATCTTCAGAATGGAACAGTGATTGATTTTTGAAAGGTTTAGTACCCAAAATTACAGCTGGATTTTCAAGAGCTCTGTGCTGAGCAGCCTTCAGTATAGCAAGGATTTTCAAAGGTCTCAAAACGTAGTGTCTCAGTACTTTGAAAATAAAACAATTTATTTGATATTTACCTAAGAAATGTACAGTACTGCTTGAACAAGTACTTGCTTGAAGATGGAGTGTATGGAAACATCGTTTTCCATACGAGGGAAAAAACCCAGAACTGCTAATTAAGCTCCAGCTGAGAGTTAAATCTGAACATATTTATAGCTCTTCAGGTATACACAAGACTACCCGAGTTTCATGCTCTTCATATTGCTTCGTAGGCCAGAATAATGTAATGTCATTTAATTATGAGGATTTTTTTAAATAATTGTATTTGTAGGGAACTGAGTTCCACCTGCCACAGGGATTCCCACACATATTTGATAGGCCTTCAGGAAATACTCTATTTGTAGATAATAGAGGACTATTTATCACTGAATCTTATAGACTGAACTGTAGTACAATCCAAGCTAAATTCCAGATTTATTTAAAAGAATAAATGCAAAACACTAATTGAGTTAATATTTCAATATTCCTTTCTGTGTGTTCTGCTCGGTATTTATATATAATACTCTGTTACTTCATGTTCTTCATAAATATAAATGAACCTGTTTTTTTTTTTTTCCCAAAATTAAAATATAGTACAGCTCAGATACCTTGATGATGGACAATATTTGAAAACATTAGGGGAAAAACAGACACAGACCAAAAAGCTACCTTACCACAAAGAAATACTGTGTACATACACTATTTTTTCCAAGCTTTTGCCACAAAGAAATCTTTGTGGTAGAAGCTTGGGAAAAATAGTGTATATGTGCATTTGTGTTTTGCTTTTCTTCCCTCTCCTTCTCTATTCTGAAGAACGGGGATTTCATACTGGCTTTGTGAGAAAGTTGATTTCTTTGGGTGCAGATGCTGAGCCCTGTGGGTTAAGACTGCACTACTTGCAATTATTATGTCAATATAAAGAAACGACCTTTGCCGACTGATGAAACGCGTTATATCTTTATTCGTGTTTTGTTTTCTTAAGGAAGATCTACTCACCCAAACTCCTGCCGTCACCTGCTGTTAATTAATGAAATCCAGCTTTTAAGTGGAGTTAAGAGTGTTTCATTTTTTGGTGACTCGTGGGATTGGGTAAGCATTGACATCCTCCCTAATGGAGCGGGGCCAGGCTGGCATTCCCAGCAGGGCTGTTACACACACACTTTGTTCCTTCCAGGCTCTTGGCTAATGAACACATTTAAACAAGGGAACACTATTGTTCAGTTGTTCGATTAACTGACTTGTAACAATTAAGAGGTGGCTCCCTACCATCTTCTTTAATACGCTCTTAAAAATCAATGAGATTTTGAGACTTCAACTCTCATTCTGCTTTGAATTGGCTTAAAGGAAGAAATGAGACCCTGAATCTCATATGAGGAATGTATGGGCTGAGGGAGTGTAAACACCATCACTGTTCCCTTTAAAGTCTTTTTATTTGTTGTGGTGGTGTGATACGACCTTGCATATCTGTGTTTATTTTTTATAACAGGAAAAGAAAACTCACGTATAATATTTGAGTACATCCAGTTTTCTCTACGTGCAAAATTTAGGATGCCAAATGCAGAGTTTATTTTAAAATAAAAATCACCCTCTGTGTTGTAATGTGATTTGTCAGTATTTCAAGATGTATAGCAAGTAACTGTATAATACTCACTGTCTACATCTATGAGCACACTTTCCTAGACTAGCTAGTGTTAAATGTTGCAGTATGTATTTTATTTTTTTTTAAAGACTCGTCCAATATTTTGGGTTGGAAGGGATCTCAAGGTCATGTGGTCCAACCTCCTGCATTGCATAAATCCAGCTTCTTAGTTTTACTCAAAAGAACTCTCAGATTAAGGCTTGAGTTTATTGTTGTTAGTTGCAGCAGCTCAACAGTTGTCTTCCATCCATGGTGGAACAGACTTTCTATCCAAAATCCAAAAAACAAAGTGCTTTATCTCAATTTGGAACCTGTCCTATTCTACAATCTGTTAAAAAATAAAATTAAATCTAAACCAAGATGTATATGGGAAAGACTCATTTAGATATTTTCAAATAAAAGGGATTTATTTGAGACTGCTAAGCTCATTAACATACCTGTAGTGGGTTTTGCAGCTAAGCTTTGCTGGTTTTTTCCACTCTGATTTCCTTTTTCTGGTACACTCTTAATAAATATTACATGTACTATTCAAGAATTCAGGTAAGTGGCTTTCCTTGTAAAGAAAATAAATAAATAAATAAAAATTAAACTGCAGTATTCAATCTTTCATAGGAAGTCCTTTGCTGGCTGGAAGCAACAATGGTTCTATCTACGCTTTCCTCACAGCCTTATTCACTAAGGACCTTTACCAGAACATGCCTCAAAATTTAATCCAAAGCAGAAAATTACACTCAGACTTCATTATAAAAATCCCCACACATTAAATTACTACAGAAAAGTCCTAGTATGCAGCAGATATTTCACTCTTTTCCTCTCTGTGCCCAATCATGAAATGCAGCCAGTATAAAGATGCCTACCTGGGGCTCAAAGATGAGGCAGTAGGTACTAAGGTGGTGTTAATGCATTGTTCAGTGATCATTATTCCTGACATTTAAGCGGTGCTGTTACTCCTCATCAATGAAAGGAGAGATCAGCGGCAGCCCTGACACTGTCAGCTCATCGTGTTGCTATGGATGACAACTGCAAATTACTAATAATTTTTTTTTCCCATTTTATCTCCTACGCAATTCTGCTTTCCAACTAGTCTCTTCTTCTTCAATCAAACAAAAGATAAACCCAAAGACCTCTTTACAGTTTATGTGGTTTCACATGAGTTCTCACAAGGAGGAGACAGTAAGCAGCTGCCCTCTGAAGCATGTAACAACATTAGCTATTCATGTAACAACATTAGCTATTCCAAAAATTGTTTTAAACAACCATCCCAGACTTCAGTAC
>NW_020956242.1:342993-368168 GCF_003031625.1 Empidonax traillii
CCGTGCTGTAATGAAAACCATTAATTTTTTAAAATCAGCATGAGTATAAACAAAAAGGAAAGAAAAAAACATGTCATGCCACTCAAACTTGATTGCTTTTTTGATAGACTTGCAAAATTAGTAGATGAAGGGTACGCAGAAGATATATTTGCATTTTAGTAAAGTGTGATCATGCCTTTGAAAAACTTAGAAAAAAGGATCCACATTCACTTGAATATGATTGCTATTACATGGAGGAAAAACTAGAAGAAAGACAATAAAATGAACTTTACTGTGGGGTGAAGTGTAGATGGATACTCAAAATATATGCATTAAAATTCATTTTGTTCAATGCATTCTGGCCTGATCTGGAAGATGGAGTAAATAGCTCAGATGAATTTGCGAATCACAGTCTGATGGAGAGTGAATTTGGGCTGGATCAATGGGGAAGTCTGACTTTTTCCCCAGTTTTATGAATGGGTCTTCAAGTTACTGTGACATCCAAAACAAAATGCAGTAAATGTACTTTGGCTGAACTGGGATCTCCAAACAAAAAAGAGAGAAACTAAACTGAACACATATCAGCAAATTTGCTCATTCAATGATTTTCTGTTGAAAGACTAAGTGATTTAGTATTTTCTGTCCTGAAATAATACGTATTTTCCCTCCCTTTTTATGAGTCCTTAATGATTTATTAACAGAACCATAAAAAAAAAAAAGAAGTGTGTGATTCTGCTAAGTTTTGACTGAGCTGGGCTAGAACACAACTGTGCTGAGCCTTTTGTTAGGGGAATTAAAATGACTCTCCAGCTTTTATAGGAGGGTTAGTTGGCACTCTGTGAATTCCCTAAGGATGAAATCTGCTTTACCTATTTTGATTACCGGGGGAGAAGATTGTCTCTGGTTTTATTTTCTCACTTAGAGTAAAAAAAAAAAGTAGAAGATGCAGCTCTAGTGCTCAGAGAGGGGGAAAGGGAGAGATCTATATTTCTTCACCTCTTTCCCTCCTTAAGAGCAGCCAAAATTGGAAGAAGGCAGTGATGGAAAATGGCTGTACCAAAGCTGTTTGCTGTGGAGCGTAGACGAGAATGTGTTCTGCCCCAGTGCGGTGACTCCAGCGACAACTTAATCCCCATGAGGAGTAATAGAAGAAGCTGTGGGAGGTCTTAGACTGTGAAGTTTTTGGTTTTTTTTTCTTCAGCATCTGCTGAAATTGGCAGTGTTTGGCAGATATGAAAGGGAGTTCATCCATGCATAAAAAAAAAAAAAATAAAAATAAAAAGCCATGTAATATGTTTTACTTAGCATTAGATATGTATGATGTCCCTGATGAAAGAATGTTTAAGGCATTTTATAACTATTAGTTGGGTATATTTATAAATTTAGAAACCCAATAACTAAACAGACAGAATCTTTTATTCTATTTCTAAATACTTTCAGAAAGATTTTTCTTTGTCAGCTTTAGCCTGGGTGTTACCATTATTTTGAAAGCATTACCTCCATTCCTTGGAAAGCTCTTATCACAGAAAAAAGACAAACAACCAAACAAAATGAAATAATCTAACAATAAGAAATTGTTTTTTAGTGTTTGTTTGTTTTTTTTCAATTTAGGGGGATTTATGATTTGAGTCCTTTGAAGTGTGAAGTATTATATGTGATAATCTCTTAAGAAATACAAAGATACTGAAAATAGATAATACAGACATAAACCTGCACTTTGATAGTGGGATCTTACCCCATCCCTTCAATACATCAGTAAATAAACAATCCAAATAAACCACATTTATCAATATTTTTATCATCATCGTGAGTAACTCACTGAAGATTAAAGAACTTCACTCGAAGTAAGATACTTCTCTGATTAAAAATGATTGAAAAACATATCTGATACTATGATTTTCCTTTTGATAGGTTTAAGAGATATATTCAGTTTCAAGACTGTCGTAAGGTCAGGTTCCCTGTTCTGATTCCTACTGAGAGTCCTATTCCCCAAGTTATTCACTGAGTACAGTATTTCTCAGTATGATTACAGGATACATGATCTCGCCTTCTTTACTCTTTCTTTATACAGAATTGCCTGAGGAAAAGCTGTGCTGGTGTTTCTACAAGGCTGAAACATATATAGGAACGAATCACTCAGTCTGAATAACTTGGCCTGAAATACCATCTATTTCCCCAACTGCAGTTTTGCCTCTTACTTGCTCTTGCCTCTATGCCCCGACAGTTTCAAAGCATTCAGTTTTGTTTGTGTGGTGTTTACCACTTGGCTTTCTCAAACTAAGAACTGTCAGCCTGGACTCACTCAGGGCCATCAGGCAGCAGGCACACCCAGCTATCTCAAGTTAAGTGGAACCCATTAGTTTTGCCATCTTTTCATCCAAAGGTATTAAAAAATTTACCTCCTACCGTTTTTGTGGATTTTTTTTTTTCCGCTACCCCCTATTGCATATTACTGTTTATATTGAAACACGCAGTTGTTTTATAAACAGGCATTTCTGAAGTGATTTGCTCTGTCACAGGAAAAGCCACAAGATACTGAACTTTACAGAAAAATAAAAATATCACCTACTAATGTAGGTGATATTTCCATTCCTCCCATTTCCACCCTATTTTTAAAAAAGGAACAACAAGATTTATCATAGTTTTCTGCCTGCAAGTTTTGTCTGAACAGGATAAAAGGAATACATGCGAACTTTCTGTCCTGCAACATGACTTTATATGTGAGCTGTAGAATCCATCTGACTGCAGTGTCCTGGTGGGGCAGCACCTACTACTGCTCTGCTAATGAGACCTACTGATCCTGGGCATCTCAAAGTCACCACATGTAATGCTCAGTAAATGTAAGCATATTTCTGTCCGTGAAATGTAAGACAGAAGTGCACTGGCCATATGAGGTGTAACCCTGACAAAGCTTTCACTCAGTCAATACTGTGGCAAAATTAAAAAGCCAGGGAGGGTTGGAATATGGGGGGGGGGGGGNCAATTCTTACATTTTGTATTTGTTCTGTATTTCACTATTATAGGGTACTCATTTCATTATATTGAATTATCTCCGTGCTGTAATGAAAACCATTAATTTTTTAAAATCAGCATGAGTATAAACAAAAAGGAAAGAAAAAAACATGTCATGCCACTCAAACTTGATTGCTTTTTTGATAGACTTGCAAAATTAGTAGATGAAGGGTACGCAGAAGATATATTTGCATTTTAGTAAAGTGTGATCATGCCTTTGAAAAACTTAAAAAAAGGATCCACATTCACTTGAATATGATTGCTATTACATGGAGGAAAAACTAGAAGAAAGACAATAAAATGAACTTTATTGTGGGGTGAAGTGTAGATGGATACTCAAAATATATGCATTAAAATTCATTTTATTCAATGCATTCTGGCCTGATCTGGAAGATGGAGTAAATAGCTCAGATGAATTTGCAAATCACAGTCTGATGGAGAGTGAATTTGGGCTGGATCAACGGGGAAGTCTGACTTTTTCCCCAGTTTTATGAATGGGTCTTCAAGTTACTGTGACATCCAAAACAAAATGCAATAAATGTACTTTGGCTGAACTGGGATCTCCAAAGAAAAAAGAGAGAAACTAAACTGAACACATATCAGAAAATTTGCTCATTCAATGATTTTGTGTTGAAAGACTAAGTGATTTAGTATTTTCTGTCCTGAAATAAGTCTAATACGTATTTTCCCTCCCTTTTTATGAGTCCTTAATGATTTATTAACAGAACCATAACAAAAAAAAAAAAAAGAAGTGTGTGAGTCTGCTAAGTTTTGACTGAGCTGGGCTAGAACACAACTGTGCTGAGCCTTTTGTTAGGGGAATTAAAATGACTCTCCAGCTTTTATAGGAGGGTTAGTTGGCACTCTGTGAATTCCCTAAGGATGAAATCTGCTTTACCTATTTTGATTACCGGGGGAGAAGATTGTCTCTGGTTTTATTTTGCTCTCTCCTCATTGTGTTCACTGACAAGTGATGAGATGCTGAAGTATGAAGAAATGCAAACTGCATTACATGAAGTCTTCAGATCACTCCAATTAGCCAGTTGGCTGTGGAAACCTTTCCTCCACTACTGAGGAGTAAAAGGGTTTGTACACAGCGGGTCAAACTTCATATTTATGGCTACGATTTTTGTCTCCATTAGCTTTTTACAAAAGGGAATATTGACTTTCATCTCATCTCGTTCTGTTATTTCCAAAACTCTTTCTAAGGTAAGAAAAATGAATTAGAGGTATCAAACCTTTACAGGGTCTTTTCAGATTTAAATTCACCAACCACTCAGTACTTTCGTTGCTCAGCCCCTCAGATATGAACTTTGGGGAGCTGAAATTCTGCCTTTAGATAAGGTTCTCAGTTCTCAAGGTTCAGCCAATTATATTCTTTTCTACATTACCTTGTTATCTGTATCTTGAATATCTGGGAATGAGCAAACCTGGGGGTACCATTTACTCTGGTATTTTCAGCAGATCAATAATGGAACTATCTCCCATGGTCTTTCTGATACTATAAAAAAAATTAAATGTCCATTGAATAGAGCACTGCAGCGTAGACACAACAGGAAAACTATTTTCCTTCTATCTTCCCTTTTGGGAACTTTGTGCATATCCTATGCATAATGCCTTTTAATAACTGGGGTTTTTTTTACGCTATCAGCATGTTCAATAACCAATTCTTTCGTTTGCTTATCATCTTCCAATACAGTCTGAAGGTTTGTATTTCTGCATATTAGCAGATCCAAACTAGAGGAGACAGCAAATATTTACAGAGGATTTTCTCAGGTCTATATTTTGTTCTATCTATTTCCTATAGAAAAGGACCGGTATCTGAATCAAAGTTATGACACATATTCATCCAATTTGATAGACAGAGCAGGAATGGCATAAATATTCTCTGTAGAAATTATTCTGGGCTCTGAAATAAGCATATGCATATGATACAGGAAGCCTAGAATGTAGCTTATTTTTCATTGGTATGTACACAAACCTTATGTTGATTTTCTGTCCAAAAGATTTTCAGGTTGTTTGTTGTGACTTGTCTATCATTTATTTGTCATCAATGCAGTGTTTTAGGAATTGATTTCCAATTCCTTAGCTGAAGCTGCGTGGTAATTGAGAGTTAGACTGTAGCACAAAGAAAGCACTTTTACACTGAAATGAACATGGACAAGAACCGAAGTGATAAAAACACAGTTGCAAAATGACTATATCATTTTTCATACCACCAGAAAAGGAGCAACAATGTCAAAGTGTTAAGAACTGACCTCAAACCCCCTGCCCCATCCACCTCTGCCACTCGGGGAGAGAAGGAGGAGGCAGAGGATTCGACAAAGGGATCAAATTGAGCCAGGGAAGAAGGATGAGGTAAGGGTAAGGTGATGTAGTTTTGTGTTTGTTCCTCACGGTCCTACTGCATCTTTAATAAGCAATACATTGAATTAATTTCCCCCAAATTAAGTCTGTTTTGCCCATGGTAAATAATCTCCCTGCTTTTGTGAGCTTTCCCATATTTTCCCCCATCCTGTTAAGGAATGTGAGTTAGGGAGTGGCTGGGTGAGTACCTGCCAGCCAGACAAGGTCAACCCACCACAATTTCAAAGACAGTTAAAATTTCCTGTCACTCAGAACCTGCTCTCTCCTTCTGAGGCCAAAAACTCAATATTATTGTTGTGAAATTAATATATAGTAGTACACTTTCCCTTTCCAAAAAAATGTGGTAATGTTATTTAATATTATAATTTTTATGCACAAGTTTTTTTCAAGAGTAAGAATAAATATTTCTAACAACACAGCCAGAAGAGTAACTGAAATTACATTGGTAATAAGTCGGTTTTTAATGTGTTTCTTCCTTAAGGGAAGCCATTCGAGAATTAACCTTCACATTTTACTTCAGTGGTCTCTCAGTATATTTTTTATGTCTAGGAACAAACTTTCTACTTTTGAGTTCTGAAGCTTTGAAATATATTATTAAGATGGGGAGGTAGAAATAATTAACAAAGAAGTTATAGCTTTTATAAGAGATATTAGTTGAAAAAATGTAAAAGTAACTCTAGGTTATGCTCAAAGTAATAGTTCTAAAATTTCAATGGGTTTCAAATTATTATTAAAAGAACTGTCAACAATGACTCAGTATTTTTGTATTTCATTTATTATACATTACAAGACTTTGTGATTAAACTTCAAAGGAAGAAAATTATTTTTGATGGATTTACAGTAAATTTAATCTTTGATTAACATTTCAGAAGGAAGAAAAACAAATGATCATGCTATAAAACATGCTAATGATGATCATGATAATTGAGAATGTTCTTAGAATAGATAATGCCTTAATGAAGACATCAAGACTTTATGTAGCTATTCCCCCCTGTAGGTTTTATAACAGGAAGAAGAATCTTTATTTATTTTTGAAAAATTAGATTGGATTTTAAAACCTTTCTGCCATAAAACAAAAGAAAAATAGGAAAAAAATTCCTTGCCAAGTTTTAATTTACATTAAATATGATGCTGCTTTGTTTCTTGCCTCTTTCTATATCTGTTCTTCCATTTACCTGGCCACTAGGTTTTGCATTTATTGATATTCAGTTTCCCCCACTGACTGAAAATTTCACCCCACATATCTTTTTAATTTCACTTTAGCCTCTGTTGGTTTTTTTTTTTTTTTTGCTACTGTTTGTAAATTGTGGTCAAAGCTGAATAATCACTCTAAAGTTATCAGCAACAGATGTGGAGTTGCAATTCCAAGCACAGGAAAAGAGAAACTCTATGGGGATTTCAGATTAATTGGTCATGAAATCACCTAAAAACTTCTTGAAGTCATTACTGAGATACGACTCCTAAAAAACCTCACTATATACAGACCAATGATCTCCTTAAAAAAACAAAGAACTTCTCTCTGTGCCTCCAGTGATCTGCAAACGAAAGCTTGAGAACTACATCCTAAATGAAATGGGCAGCATGTAGATAAACCTTTCTTTTCTAGATCATTGATAGGAATATGAGAATATAAAATGGTGAGTAATGGTTCATTATGAGATGAATATCATACATAATAAAGTAATTTCAATTCAGATTGTGCATCTGGGCCCAATCACAATTTGGCCAGAAGATCTGTTCTGAAGTAGGAAAGGAAAAAAAAAAGAAAGGACGTAAGGGAGTTAGGCACTTAACAGCAGAATTTTAAGAGTGTTTAGCTTCTGTCTGTCATGACAGTTAGTATGAGCGAGCCATCTAGTAGCCCATAAAATATACTCATCACCCAACTTCCACTGTATTTCAGAGAGCCACCATTCCTGTCTCCCCAAGCTGAAACCTAATCTCAATTTTTCTCTTGGATCACCTTCCACATACCAAAGTTTCCTGGCTATCACCTATTCTTTATCAGCACCCCCCCCTTCCTACTCTGAAAGGTCAAACATAACAAAAAGACCCTCATTTCATTCCAGGGCACCCACTACTTTGTTAAATACTCAGGTTAATGCATCCTAGAGGCCCTACTATGTTTTCATATGCAAAGACCTAATTTTTTAACTAAGGATGTCTTCTCATAACATCCCTTCCTGCTTGCAGCTGGAGTTTCTTATGCTCAATTAACTTTAACTCATTTCACCTTAAAGGGCAGATGCTCCCCACCAGGCCATGAAGTCCTAATTGAGAAACTAGTCCTGAGCTTCTGATACAGCTGTGTTAATCAGAGAGGGGGAGTTACAACTCAGGGGAAGGGTGGAGCATTGCCACAGAGAGGCTTTTCCAGAAAAGTCTCTGGCTCTGTTTTTCTGGGATTGGCTTATGTGAAAGCGCTGTAAAGCAAAGGCTGTAGGTTGAGTTTCATCCCTGCTTAATGTTCTTCCTGGGATTCAAGCAAATGGAGTTCTTGCTACCAGAGATGTGCAGCGCTGCTTCTGGTTCCTGTAAGTGTTCATATGCTTTCTAACAGTAGAGTCTCTTGCTTGCCAGCAGAATGGAATGCTCTTGCTTTCAAAACAGTTTTGAAAAGGGTGTTGTTGTGGTTTTTTTTTATCTGCAGGCTTTTTATTTGAAACACTTCATCCAGGAGATGGGAGAACAGACCTAAAGCTAAAGCTTGGAGTGTGAATTTGGGCTTGTGGCTCTCATCATGTAGGTGCCTTTGTTGAGCATGAGACCATAAGTTCACTTGGGGGAAAAGAGGACAATTACTCCTTTAATGTGTTTTCTTTCTCTTATCCTTTTCAGTGCCTCAAGAAGATCTATAAGGTTTGTATCTGCAGATAGGTGAGCGTGGCATGTGTGTCTTTAGTGGAGAGGAAAGTATTGAGTTTTGGGAGTATTTGTGCTTTTGGCTACTGACTGAGGACTGGCTTTTAGGGTGATTCACAACTGATTTTAAGGTGTAGCAGTGACTTCAGTCCTAGTTAATGTTTAATACTTAGCACCTCCCTCTCCTAGGTGAATAACACATTCTGTCCTTGTGTTTTGTGTCCATTTCTGTGTACCTTTTATACTTGATGTAATGTGACAGCTGATATCAAATGATATTGATGGGCATTTATTGAACTTAATTACTCTTCAGAGACTGGTATGAATCAATCCTCATAAAATTTGCCTATCACATTTTGTGTGCCAGTTTTAGTGTGGGGAAGATGAGGGGAAAAGTCTCTGAGAGAGGAGGCATTCCTCCATTTTACCAGCAACACTTTATTTCTTCTTAAATTATTGATGGACTCTGCTCGAGTGAAAATTGCCATAAACATTTATCAGTGAAAATAAAGATAAGAACTCAGTGGCGATGTTCACTATTCTGCAGTGCAGTAAGTACCCTAAAATCCTATTAAAATTAGTGAATTCCCTGAAAGTGCGCTCCCTGGTATGGGAGATGAAGTTCTTTGCCAGCATAAAGTTCAAAGTGTAGTGATGTATTAAATACCTTACGCTGTCTTGCGGGGCTTTTCTTGTTGCTTTGTGGTTTTTTTTGGTGTTTGGTTTTTTTTGTGTTTTTTGTTTGTTTGTTTGTTTGTTTGTTTTTGTTTTTTTGTCTTTTGGGTGGGTGGGGGTTGTTTGTTTTTGGTTTTTTTTCTTTTTGTTGTTGATTGTTTGGGGTTTTTTACTGGTTACATGAAGCTATGAAATCATACTTTTTTAATGTATCTATAAGTTACATGCAAATCTAGAAAATGGCATGTTATGAGCTTTATAGGGAAAAAAAAAGTATAGGTTAACATGTGCTATGGTAAGGAGGAAGGAAACATTTTTAAGAAGGTGTCTGGTTTGCAGTGTTTTCATGAACTCAGCCAAAAGTTTCCCTGTAGGTAAGGGAAAAATAGAATAGATATCTGTGCTTGGTAATATCATTCCTCTTAGGTAGAATCCTTCCACCTTCCTTGGTGTTTTGCAAGCTGAGGATGTCGATTGAAGGCAGATTCTTATTTTTCTTCTTAATTTCATGTGGTGTGTGTTTTCTCCATGTGGAATGTTGATATTTGTTAGAGCCTTCTCTCCTCACCTTTATCATCCCAGCTCCTTTCTGTGGTGGAGGATTTAAACCATTGGTTCTCAAAAGTGATGGGAGGCAGGAGTAAGACTGAAATGAGAGGTAATTGGCTTAAGTCAATGTCTTTATTTTTCTGACACTGAAACAGTGGAAAATTTATACAGGCTGATTATTTATGGGGTGATCGCTCCAATTTCAGTTGCCTTGCAGGGCTTTCAGTCTGTATTGCATATCAAGTAGGTGGAGATGGCTCAAAGCTGCTTCCAAGACTTCAAACAGTGGTCAGGGAAGATAAGCAGTTTAAATGGTCTGTAAGTGAAGACTCAACTATGAGTATACGCCTAGCAATTTCCTTCTTATCAGCTAAATAAACAGTCTGAAGTATCATATCTGACTATTCCATGTTAGTGTCTAGTCATCCTCACAATAGAAATGCTTCCTGATGTTTAAACTGCATGTCATGCATTTCATTTTGTGCCGTTTGCCATTTTCCCTATCACTGGGCACTGCTGGAAAAAGCCTGATTCCACTGTCTTCACATCCTTCCTTCAGGTATTTATATACATTTATAAGACTTTCTTCCCTGAGGCTTCTCTCTCCATCAAGTCTTGTACTGAAGAGCCCAGAAATGGGCTGAGTATCAGGAAAGAATCACCTCCCTCTCCCTACTGGCCACACTCCTCCTGCTGCAGCCCAGGACATCACTGGCTGCCTCTGTGGCAATGGTGTATTGTTGGCATCGTTCATCAGGGCCCCCAGGTCCTGTTCTGCCAACCTGCTTTCCAGCTGTGTGAGAGTGAGGAGGCTGATGGGAAGGACACCATTTCTCTGCAAAACACATATACCTCCTCTCACATTAGTTGCAAAACTTAGTGAAGTGTGATTTCGGATCATCTAGGAAGCAATTTGTGGGTAATGGGTTTCAGTTTCTTCCTTTCTTGATATTTTGTTCCTTTCTGTCGTCCTATTTTATCTCATTCAGTAGTAGCTGCTTTTGAATTTATACTTCATCTATTCTTATCACTTAACCAGCCTATCACTGCTTTGCCTATACAAGTAAAGGCATCAGCTGTTGTGCACTGAGTGTGCTAAAACCTGCATTTCAACCTGTTATAGCAATTCATTTTGAGTAGTCTTCTAAGATGGCTAGTGTTTTTGTCTGCTCCCCTCCATTCTTACTGAAAGGCCATTCCAATTCTGATTCCAGTCTTGGAAATGCCAGTTAAACTCGTGTGACTCTTTCACAATCAATATGCTCCCAGTTTTTTTCCTTTTGTCTGTCCTCTTCTTTTGTCTTCTGTAGGTTGGTTGTGTTGGGTGTTGAATTTATATTTTTTTTTTCTTTTCCTTTTAATTAATCCTCCCACAACTCCTTCTCTAAAGAGAAGTATCCTCTCTTGTGTTTCCTGTTGCTAGGCTACGTGACTCATGCTCATTTAAGGCACATATATATGGCATAAAATAGTACCACGTAGAAATGTCCAAGCTTGGTTGCTGTGAGGTAGTTTGGGGTATTGGAAGCACTGTTTGCCACAAGAGTGTAATGTTCTATCCAAGCTGAATTACCCTGCAGAGAAACTACCTCTGTAAGTCATCACAGTTCATGTATGGTTTTAAGATATCTTTGATGGTCTGTATCTTTAGATACTCTGCACATCTTTTGGGTGGACTTTCTTGTAACTTGTTCTAGTTTGGTAACTTTTGTCTTGAACTCTTCCCTATTATTAACAACTTGCAATACACCCAAGCTGCTTCTTACCCCATTTTGCTGCTAGAGATTAAAATTCCAGATGGATCTTCTTTAAACCAAAGGTTAAAGAAACCAAGCTTTTCATGTGCTTGGCTTCTTTGATGTGTGGGAATACCTTGTAGTGAGCTTCCTTTTCAGAGTTTTAGCCCTTTTCACGAAAATATTGGTAAAATCTCCTAAAAGTGTTTTCCAGAAGTTTGGATTATATGTGGACTGATTAATCGCTATTGAGTGTTTTCAAGAATGCACCAAACAGAATTCAAAATAATGGTCAGGATTCAAAAAAAAAAAAAAAAATTACATTCTCCACCATGATTAGCTGCTATCTAAGCTTTTTTCAAGCAATGCATTAAGCAGCACAAGTAAACATTTGTAATTGTGTAATTTGGCCATTCTCTTCACAGCAAGAAAACAGTCAAAGTGTTTCTTCAGAGACACATTTGGTTATTTCTTTTTTTTAATGTATTTATCCCTATTTATGTACTCAGTTACCAAATGAGGACATGAAGTTTGCACTCAAAGAACAGTGGGATTTGAGATGTTCTGTTTTCTTAAGGCAGGTTTATCTTGCTGCTTCGTATTTGCTCCTGAGAAAATTGCCTACTAGTTCAAGCGATGTAGGACTGTGAAAATAAAACCAAGTTTTGAAGCAATTATAGATTTTTCTATGTAGAATACCTATGAGAAGATGATAAAAGGAGTAAGAAATGTTATGCAAGTCCTAATTGAGTTCTGTTTGTGATCCTGTGTGGCACAATGTTATCTTTGTATGTGATACAATTACTTCTCTCTATATGACTATAAACAAACTCAATACTAACACAGTCACATCCAGTTGAGCACATGGAACGTGTATTACTAACATGAAGATTATTTGAATTAAATGTCTTATAAATGAGGGTTAGTGGTCTAAAATGGGCCTTATGTGGTTTGATGAAAAACACTTTAAAGTGCTGTAAACACAGCAAGTCCATATGCACAATTGGACAAATCTGTCCATAAATTCAAACTTTAAAATCTGGTGCTACTGCAGAAGTCTCGAAGGACTTTTTTCCACTAATAGTGCTGACTTGCCAGCAAACTTCTGGCATCTCAGCACGGCATGACCTGAGTCAATTGCTACTTTCTCATCTGGATAACAGTGAAAACCTGTCGTGCACTCAAGCAGGGAGCTTGCTGGGGTCTGAGAAGGGCAGATAGCAAAGAATCTTAACAGAAATCCCGTAAAACAAACTTGGAAGAAATTTTAAAGAGGTCACTTTTCACTTTCAGCCCTGAGGTAGAATTGGGTCGTCTTCTGTTATTCCTGATGCATATTTATCTTGCTTTTTCTAAATATAATAATGGAAATTTGTCTGCCTCCCCAGGTAATCTCTTCCAGTGTTTAACCATCTGTAGTGCTGTGTACTTCACCCAAAAGTCCCTTGTTCCTATTAAACCCACTACTGCTTCCCTTACCTTCACTGGATGTGAAGAAATGTTTGTTCTCTACTACTTAATAATCTACCCTGTAAAAGATAGAAAAGCTGTTATCACATCAGTCCTTCTGTCTTTGTTAGACCCAAAAGTGTAATTTCCCTCCAACTCTGATCCTGCTTGTTGCTCTTCTTAAAATTCTTTCCCCCTCCAATCCCAACTGGTGTGCATTTTTCTTGAATCACAGTGCCCAAAAAATGCAACAGTTCTTGCTTTGGAGCTTTACCAGCACCTAATGACAGCACAGCATAACTGAAAAGAGGAGAGGGACTTGATCCCCTTGGATGTACAAGTAAGAAAAGTTGCTATTTATTTTATGTGATATCATTTAGACGATATTAAAGGGAAGACCTTACTTCAAATTAACTTTCCAGAACACTTTCTGAAAAAAGATTTATTTCAGATTGTTGTTTTTTACACAAACTAAGTTATTTTTGGAAAATTGTGATCAATAGGAACTACCTGTTTAATTTATAATGCTCCTGGTATGTTGCTCGTTTCATCTCGTGCAAAAAATGCAACATTTTAAGAGATCCCACAGCAAAGCCCTAGAAATGTTTCTACTTAAGGGGTTCTCAGGTTAGTCTGAATTGCCATATCCCTGAAAGATAATGATGATTTTGGAAAAATGGGTTCCCATATAACAGCATAAGTAGCATGGATGTCCTATTAAAATTGACAAAGCAATGTAGTGTGGCATGGTTAGCTTTATTACATGACAAGTTATACCATGCATTATCACCACCAAGTAGCTAATTACGTTCCAGAGAGCCTGCAGCATCCCAGGTTCAAAAACTGGGGCACTTCACAAATTGACATCTTGACTGTGCCCCTCGTGTGCCCTCTTCTTGCATGTTGCATTAGTCTTTTGAGTTGGTCCCTAATGAGATGAAGGGAGATTGCCCAAGATGCAAAATGCTTTGTGTTGGGGACAGATATTCTGCTTCTGTAAACAGCATCTCAAAGTAAAAAGCTCACATTGCTCTCTTCTTCCATTCCCCCCCCCCATTTCCCCTCTTCACCCTTTCTGGTGGAATGACAGAAATAATGACTTGATGTTTGGCTTTGGTGAATCATGGCCTTGGTAGCAGAAGTGCTATAATTATCTCATTGCTATTATCACAGCATTGTAAATATTAAATGCAAAAAACAATGTTTCAATAGCTTTGAGGTTTTGACACTTACTGAGGAAAGCCAGGGAGTTCACAGTTAATGTTTCCTCTCTTTAAGTTAATTTCTTCAGTATTTTTAGTACACTTCTGGCTTTATAAAGCCACGGATTCTCATTATGGCTGGAATAAGCTGCTGAAAGTCCAACTCTGTACTGCTGATTTCAGTCTATTGTCAACCATACCACGGGATTCACCCAGCGGAAAGGATCCTCTGATTAGCTTTCACTGCATGCCACCTATGTAATCAGGCTCCTAAGAACTGGAATAAGCCTTCACATCTGCTCATGTAATAAGATGAGGTGCATACACATCCCAGCTCCAGCAGCAATGGAAGGAAAAATGATATTATTGTGGAGCCTCTATTGTTTACTTCTCGGGAAGGTGGCTCTCCAGAGCTGTATTAATACAAGGGCATTAGAAAAGAAAATGAGAAGTGGGGGAAAGTGAAAATTTGCAGGTTTATCTGAATTTATTCTGTCGATGTTCGGAAAGGAAGGCGATTTTCCGTAATCACCTTAGAAGAGCTTTGTAGTAGCACTACTTGAGGCTTGACTGTTGTTGTGTACTTACTTAAGGAACCTTGTTTCTGGCCTACCCTGAAAAAAACACCTAATCTGTGGCACTTAATCACTTTTTTTTTCTTTTTTTTTTTTTTTTTTTAAACCCCACTATCAGTGGCTTCTGTTTGGTTGTGACAGGAACTGCTTCCTTTAAATGCCATGTATTCCATTCAGAAATACTCATTGTGATGCCCAAAGCCAGAGAGCAGACATCTGTGGCAGCCCAAGGAAGGGCATATTAGGAAGCACTTTTGACACCTACAGTTTTTAGGGCACAATTTTCTGCACGCTCTTCTGTTTTTACGCTGAAGAACACAGACTACTCCTTGGTATGCTCATAGAGAGAAGAGCTTGGAATTGGATGCATCTTCGAGTCTAAACAACTAAATTAAATGCAAAAGTGCTAAGTAATATCCTTAGGCAAGAAAAATGAGCTGAGAAAGAGCTACTCCTTTTTTACTAAGTACTTGTATTTGATCAAAGGTTAATTCTGAAGGATTATGTTGTCTTTGTGTGTTTATTTAGAGTAAGATTAGGACAAGTGTTAAGTTTATTTTAAAAGCGTTCTACACAGAATTTTTCAAAACTTGACCTACTAAATATTTGTAAACCAAGTGCTGCTTCTGACTGAGGCAAAATTGCTAAAATTAACCACAGCATAAGGCCCCAAAATGTGTTTATTGGTCTATCAAAATGTTTTCATTTGTGGTTATTTGCAGTTAGTCTTAGTCCTAAACTGCATTTTTCTATTTAAGACTAACCAGATGATGATTCATATTTTGCAGTTCAACATAGAGGAGATAAGTTTGAAGTTTTTTATGGATGTTCAATCTTCCTTTTCTGTTGCATAGATTACATTTTGCTATTACTTCTGGTCTCTAAAATCTAGCAAACACATACCCAAACGTGTCCTTTAATACCAGTCTTTTTAGCATGCAACAGAACAGGAGTTGGATTGAAGAATCTAGCTGACAAAATGACAGTGGCAAAATTCGTGTAACCTATCTGCAGGACATCTTTCAAAACATTAGATTAACTGAAAAGGAGATGTAAGTTTTTGAATGATTTTTACAAAAACTCCCTGTTTCCTGCCCATCCCTCCCCCAGAAAAAATATTATTGATTTGTTAAAGTCCAAAACGTTCACATGTCTTGGAAGAAATACGTTTTTTTTTCCACTTTTGGGGGATGGTTCTGTCCTCTGCACCAAAGATTTTAATCTTTTCCTGCCTTTTCTTAGTTTCAGCTTAATAGAATTGCTTTCACTCTGTGGTGTTAGTTGCCTAAGAAAAGGACAAGTGTCATTAGTATATGGGCAGAGGGAGGGGAGGAAAACACCAAACCAAACACATCAAACACTTATTTAACATTTAATGACATCATTGTGATTTCAAAGGGGCTCAGACTATTAAGTGGCTCAAAGCAGAGGGCAGGTAAGAACTCCAAAGGATGGTCCCACAGCTTCATTATTTCAAATATATGAAACTTCTGTTTAGAGCTAAACTATGGATGGCTGTTCATGAAAAAGCCAGGAATAAATCCTTTAAGCTTGTTGTAGAATCATGAGGTAGTATTTTGAAAATTAATCTTCAAAACTTAGACTGATTAATTAATCTCTCCTTTAGTTCTTTCAGACTAATTCTGCAGAATAATAGAGGAGTAAACAATTAAATAGGAAGCAGAGGACAAGTTTTATAAGACATTTCAGATTGCTGAGTTTGGGAATGTCTAATTTGAAGTGGAGTTTCCATACATCTTGGAACATGTAGAGGAGTAACATAGTATTCTTACTTGATGTGAATTTGCATGGCTTTACAATTTCTTAAAAAAAAAAAAAAAAATCAAAGTGGCATTTAGAAATGCAGCTTGATATTTATTTAAATGAAAAATAAAAATTAATCTAACCAACTCTGCTAAAGCATATTGGAACTGGTTAGGACACTGTGGGAGTTAATGGCAGTAGCAGCTTGTGGAGGAGAACTCCCTGTGAGTCTGAGACAATAACTGTATGCATGAGGCTGAAGCATGGAGCTCCAGCAGCTGCCAGGGCTGCATCTCCTTGCTGAGGGTCACATAAGAACTTCAAAAAATGTGTAGATGTTGGTGCTTAGGGACATGGTTCAGCGGTGGAGATGACAGTGTTGGGTTAATGGTTGGAATCTATGATCTTATAGGTCTTTTTCAGCGTTAATCATCCTATGATTCTGGAGTTAAACACGTGAATGTGTTACTACTCTGCATTTAAGAGGTAATGAAATTTGGAGCTGGTAGTATGATGAGTTTTTTAATAGTGGGGCCTTTAAAAATCAGTGACACCTCAATGGCCGAAAAGGTCACGTCTAAATTTCTTACTGCTCCCTCCTCCCCCTTTCACTGCCAGCTGCTGCTTCAAAGTAGTTGGAAGGCTATAATTGCCACTGTGGAAACTTCAGTTTTGTTGGCCTTGGATACAACCTTTTTCTGTAACCACTGAAGACTTGCCCAAAGGTGGTGAGTCAGAAGATGATGTTTGGAGGGGAAACAGCAGAAGTATCGTGGGAGACGCCAGAAAAGGAATGATCTTGTTCTTCTTTACTCTCCACAGGTTTTAGTGTTAGAGAAATCTACATCTAACCTGCATTTTCAGATTAGTTTCTCTAAAAATGGTTTCTTGTTTCTGCTTTTACTATATATAGTCTGATTTTTATTTTTTTCTGCCTTTGGTAAACCAATATTCCTAAGTCCATTTGTGTTTTACTCCCACTTTCCTCCTTTGCATGTGGACTACAAAAATAACACGTAGACATCATCCTTCCTGAGGGCTTCTCTGTTTCTTTATTAACCCACGAAGATTGCAGTTCTACTTCAAAAGACCCTGCATTGCCAGAACTGCTACACTACGGACTTATAAAGGCTTATGAGAGCTTCTCCTTCACATGCATTTTATAAAACTCATCTCTAGTTTGATGTTTGCTTTCTACTCATGCTAGACATGGCACTATGAAGGTACATGATAGATGCAGTGGGATTTTGCAAGAATGAAACATCATTTGGATCAAGCACTCAGAGCTCCTCTTAGGCTTATATAGCTGTAATTCCTAGTTACCACTCTTTAAATTTATAAATATTATCCTTTACTTTTTAGCATAGGATGCCTGGTGTCTAGGAATTTTACTGGAATAAGGATTCTAGCTCTAAAACCTAATCCCCTAGAATTTTATTTATGGGAGTGCTTAGTCAGTAAAGTGAGTCCAAGAAGATCAGAACACATGAAAATTTTATTAACCTAAAGTTCTCCAGAATTGAACGAGAGAATAATTTCTTGCAATACCCATATAGTTCCTTTGTAGAGTTTCTAGCTTAATTTTAGCATCCTAAAATAAGTATTAACAACCTATCCAATTAAAAATAATTCTTATTTATTATTCCCTATTTTTATCTGCTCTGGTGAAGCTTGGTACTTTTCCTCATCTCCAAGGGAAAATTTAAGCAGTTTTTTGAGGGTGGCTTTTTTGTAACTCTATTGCCATAAAGCAGATACGTCTCTGCCAGATGACAGCAGTCTGTCCTGCATTCTCTTATGTCTCATTCAGATTTACTGCAGGTACTAAAGGGGAAATTAGGGATACACCCCTAGCCCAGACAGGTGCTGTAGTTTAGCACCAGGCAGCCTCACTCAACCCTCCACCAGTGGGATCAGGGAGAGAACTGGAAGGGGAAAAGACAGAAAACTTGTGAGTTGAGATAAAACCACTTTAATAGGGGAAGCAAAAGCTGCACACACAAGCAAAGCAAGGAATTCATTCACTGATTCCCACGGGCAGGCAGGTGCTCAGCCATCCCCAGGAGAGCAGGGCTCCAACACACCTAACAGTGGCTTGAGACAAGCACCATCACTCCAAGTGCCCCCACTTTCCTCATTCTTCCTCCTACTTTATTTATTGAGCACGATGTCATGTGGGCTGGAATATCCCTGTGGTCAGTTGGAGTCACCTGTTCCAGCTGTATCTCCTCCCAGTTTCCCAGGATCCTTACCAGCCTGTCAGTACAAACAGCACAAAAGGCTTTGGCTCTGTGTAAGCTCTGCCCAGCAGAAACAAAATTGTTTGTTATTATCACTGTGCTCAGCACAAATCCAAACCACAGCCCCATGCTAGCCACTGTGACCTCAGCCCAAACCAGCACAGCAGGTGTGAAATCAGTAACAGTATACTTAGAAAGTAAGATTTTTATAATGTTGGGTGCTGAAAAGAGCTTTCAAAGTCAGGGCAAATATGTATTACTATTGTCACAGTGCACTGCTAATTTTCACATTAATATCATTGGACTAATTCTACAAGCAAATTTCCTATTTATAACTAATTTTTATACTTGCAAGTTTGTTTTTTTTTTTTAATGTGCTTGTGGTCTCTAAATAGTGCATCCATGTAACTGAACTGTAAAACCATGAGATAGTTAAGTGAGAACCTGTGGACCCTTATGAGCCACCCAGAAGAAATGCCAAATCTGCATTCACCTTTGGCAAACTGTTCACTTGAAGTCACTGGATGCTGCATCTGTCCCTCCCTGTTGAAGCCACCTTCTTATTTAACCTGTGTAACCAATTCAGGGCATCTCTGAGATCATCCTACAGTATTGCCTGTGTCATGCTCCTTCTACCAGAGAGCCACCCAGTTTGGTGCACTTTCTGTAACCAATTGCATGTAGATTAAATTTGTGAGGCCTGTGGAAGATAAATTTCTCTCTAAAGCTTGTTTTTCTCTTTCCTCTTTACTTTGGGGCTGGGACAGCCGTGTTTAATATTTTTTAACATGTGTGAGTCCACTTCTTTTATGATAGAACTTGTTGTCTTTTTAGATCTAGTAATGTTCTCTTGCATGTAAATGTTATTTATACTGTTTGCCTCCCATGAGGAGTGAAGCTTTTTTCCTTGTCTTCTGACAAATAAGTGGCTTCAGTGTAAAATATCTCTCATGAAGCCTAGAGGTACAGTCCCTCATGGTGAGGGGTCTCCATGCTGTATCAAACATGTGCGTGGCCTGCACACAGTTGGTTACTGAGTCTCTGATGAAACCAGACCCAACAGTAGTTCAGCACTTTTGGGGATGACTTGGCCCCTTGAGACTTTTTCCTAAGCATATTGTAACAAGAATCTTTGAACTAAGAATTATTTTTCATCTCTAGAGGAAAAGCGAGATGTCTGTATCCCAGATGCCTCCTTTTTCTCCTCCCTGATCTGAATTTACATAACACCATTTATTTTCTTTAGTGAAAAACACACTTAGTTGTTCATATTGGGAGTACAGCAGTTACACTAAAGGTGACTGATTTCTTCTGTCTCTTCTGTAAAACCTGTACAGTCAGATGAACACACGTGACAGTGCTACTGATTTCTGATGGGAACAATTTAGTGTGTCATGACTTATTTTGTTGGTGTCTGGATCCCAAGCTCGCTGCCCTGTGTTAGGTGGATCCCAAGGTTTGCTATTTATCTTGTAGGAGCTGTCCTGAGCAGAGCAGGCAGCTGAGGCCCCTCTCCATGCCTGGGGCTGCTCTTCAGCCCCCTGGCTGGCTCTGTGGAGCTGGGATGCATCTCATCCCATCCCACCCCTGGGCTGCCTTCCCAGAATGCAAAATAACACCCCCAAATAAAAGTTGTGAAAGTACTGACCTTGCCCTGGTACTGAGCTCTTGAACACTGTTTTGCAAGAGGAAGGAAATGACCTATTTCCCTGCCTGTTGGTATTCCCAGGGTTAACAGTTCTCCCTTGGCATGTGACAACCATCAAAGTGTGGGCTTTGTGTCCCTGCCCTGAACTGGGAATGGGGCATCCTGGCAGCGCTGGGCACGGTGTGGGGTGTGTTCCTTTACTCAGGAGTTTTATTTTCTGCCCCTGAGATGTTGGCATGTTGATGTCATGCAGCAGGTGGAGCACTTCAGGGAGGAGCTGGTGTGCCCTGGCTCTCCAGTTCACTTTGCCAAATGGAGCCACTGAGAGTGGAGAGAGTGAGCTGGGAGATACACTGAGCCATTGGCCCTAATTGAGGCACTTACTGACTCAGCCAGAGTTAATCAAACTGTCATTTTCTGCAGTAAAAGGTCAATTTTAGGTGGATTGGATGCCTCTCTGTGTGCTTGCAGGAAAAACAGAGATGTCTTCAGTAAATTGAGGCTTGTGGTTAAATGTGCATAACTTTTTGGCTTTGATGTTTGACTCTGTAGCTCCTTCTTTATTTTTGCTGCACCTATTGTTTTGTGGAAACTTGTCAATGAGTCGTATTTTCTCTCTTTTGCTCAGCACTGGCTTATTTATGTCTCTTATCCTCTTTCTTGCAAAAGACTTCTTGCAAATTGTGAAAAAAAAAAAAGGGGGGGGGGCAGGGAAAAGTCTCTGCAGAAATGTAATGTATTGCTTTCTGTCCTGTCTACAGTTTCTTTGCAGTGCTGCACAATAAAACTCGTAACTCAAGTGTGGTTTTGTAAGCTGAGGGTGGTTAGCCTTCATGTTTTAAAAAAAAAAAAAAAAAAAAAGGAAAAAAAATCAACAAAGCTCCTTGGTAGGAGATCAAGAAAATGAGCAGAGACGCAAGAATTATCTGATCAAAGAAAATGGGACAAGTGATGCCTTTCAAGCAAAGGGATGACAAAGACATAGGCAGACCCTACAGGACTAAAATAGACCTCTGATCGCTCACTCTTTTAATATTAAAAAATTGTAGGTACTCATCTGAAGAGTTTAGATTGGACCTAAACCACTAAAAATACCTCCACTCATTGACTAACAAGCAGAAAGCCTTGACATTTAGATTAATTTGAAAATTACAGATCAGGATTTATCTTAGGTATGCTTAAAACATTAGCAAACCAAATTTATCCAGACCTGGTAAAGAAATTCGGAAAATGGGGAAAGTGCTTTCACATTTTATATTTGATTAACTGTGCGTCTGACAGTGTAAAGCAAATCCATCCTTTGAGAACAAAATTAAATATATACCAGCAGCCACTTTCTGACAATCAGAGAATCAGATTTTATGTCATCACAGTTAATATTAGCCAAACGTCCTTTAATATGATTGCATTCAGAGAATAAGTTTCACCTTTTACATTACCTACAGTCTATCATCCCCTCATCCATTGCTCCTTTTAATCTTTTTTTCTTTATCTTACCTACAAAAGCATCTTTGTTAATAGTGCTATAGAAGTTGAGCCAGCAGGATTTCTTAGATCTTTTAATAACCCTTTGAATTTAAGCTTCCCTTACTTTCTTTTTTATGGTGTACCAAGTCTAAAAACTTAAAGGTTGGTCTCACTTTCCTTTCTTTTGCTTTGACCACCATATAGAGTGAATATTTCATAAGGGGGAAAAGTGTTTCTTTCCTACCTGATTAAGCTATGCCCAAAAATCTGTATTTGTCACTAGCAATAGTGCCAAAGGGAGATACTGTTGCTGACCAGGGGGCTCATTCCTCTCTTGCTCTCAGAAGTTTGTTGAAAAACAAAATGAAAATCCTGTTTTTAATTCTTAGATCTAGCACATGCTCCAATGTGATATTTCTCTAGAAGTAGACTGCAAAGTCAAAAAAAAAAAAAGGGGGGGGAAACTATCAACAAATATCAGAAGGAAACAAATATATTTAAAGTACTAATAAACATGGTATTCAAATATTTTGTACAGTCACATTCAGTTTGGTTTAATAAGTGGAAACAAACTGTACACCTTAGGTATTAAAGATTCCCTTTTAATGACTCTTATAATCATATGGATTTATGGACAATAATAGTCGTGGAGGAGAAAAAGTGATCTTTGAATCGAATTTTTTTGGTATTTTATTAATAGATAAAGATACTGGCTTATTCCACGGTAGGTTTCCTGCCTCACTCTCTTCCCAGAATAATTCATACCTCACCCATGGCCTCAGTGTCACTGAGGAATTTTGGGCTGGTTGATTCCGACCCTGTGATTTCCAGAGGCCAAACAGGTCTGAAA
Organism: Empidonax traillii; assembly: GCF_003031625.1. NCBI lineage: Eukaryota > Metazoa > Chordata > Aves > Passeriformes > Tyrannidae > Empidonax > Empidonax traillii. Next base: position 365,369 of record NW_020956242.1, read on the forward strand.
GGAAAGCCTTGATGCTGGTTTTATTCGTGATCTTCCCTCCCACGCTGAAGGGCTGGGATCCTTCTGTTATTTCTGGAGATGGCAGCACGTGCAGCAGCACCTCTGCATGTGCTGCCAGGTGTGGGGCTCCACCCTGCTTTTGTGCAGCTCCTCTCTTTTTCTCAAGGTCCTGCCACCCAGAAACTCAGTTCCTCTCGTGGTACCACATCATATTTGCTTCCCTGATGCTCCTTGCTTGTGTTAGGCCCAGGAGTTAGGGCTAGGACGGTTCTTCATCTGCCCCCTTCACCCACAGCTCCACCAGTCCACGAGTTCACCGTGTCTTGTGCTGTAAAAGCTCCAGAGAGACTCTGCAAGAAGAAGGAATGTGTTATGTTATAAAGTCACAGTTGGGGTCCTCAGGCTTTGTCTGACCTTTTCCTTGCTCTAAAGGTAACATGTTTTCACGGGGAGCTGTGATTGCCCTCACTGGTCTTTCTGCTGTTGTTCACTTGGCCTTTTGCACTTTGTAGGGGACCCCCCCAGTGGGAAGTGTAGGTTTAAGGTACTGGTAGCATCACACAGTGAGGTCAAAATTGTTTGTCTACACTCATATTAAAAAAGCTGGAGATGGAAGACGTGAAACTGCAGCTGAACTGAGTGTGGTGTTTATCAAGGTGCTCTCTTACCTTGACTGAATCTGCGAGTCTGAAAAGTGGCCATTAAGAACCTATGGCAGGAACAGTGGGATAATAATCCTCTTTAAATATTGCTTTTTAATTTAAATCACAGTGTGCTAAATACTACTGTAGGTCTTCACAAAACCAGATCAGAAATTCCCAGACTCCATGCTGAGTATATTACTCTGTTTGTTTGTTGGTTTTTTTTTTTCTTGTTATTGAGAAACAGGGTTGGACTCCTCTTTGAGTGCTTGGAGTTATCTAAACAGATAAACTGGCTTCTTGAAATTGATATATTTAATACATGGACTATTTCTGGTAATATTATCTGATTTCTTATATGTTATTTCTCTTCAGAATGTCCAACACTGATATTTATTTTTAACTTTTTACTTTTGTCTACCTACATAGCTAAGTTTTTAGGAAACTGATATAAATCCACAAGAATATGTGCATATTTTATATATTTTATTATCTCACAAAAAATATAGCTTTTCCTTTGAATACTGAAATCACTAGAACTGTTTCAACTACGCCAGAAAGAGAGATAATTTACTGGTATGTCTGTGGTGCAATAGCTACGGATAATGGCTTCTAAAAATTGTCCCAATATGTGCAAGGATGTTTTGCAGGCTTCCTAATAAGTATTTTTTTTAAATTGCTGTGTATCGGATACACTGTATTTGCTGAATATGACACAACAAGAATAAGAAAATAAGTTAGATTTGGGTCCAAACTAGCAAGACTTGAGTTATTTCGACTGTTAGCAAGTACAGGATGAACTAATAAAATACCAAACAGTCTTTTCCTTTCAATTGTGTAATATTTATGCTGTGACTGCACTCAAAAAAGGGGTTGTGCATGCGTGCTTTCCCCCAGCCCTTCATTCAGCTCCCTTTATTAGCACAAGAAGATGATAAATATAGATTAAGGTGTGGATGAAAGAAAAGCTCCATTAGATTTCAATGAAAACAGTTAAAGCTACTTTTTTTTTTTTTTTTTTTTTTTGGTTAGATAATGAAAGACACTTAAGTCTGGGACAGGAGAAGTCAGGGAGATGAACAAGTTTTGCTTGGGGTTTACTGTGCTTGTTCGGGAACATTGTGCCAGAAGCACATATAACTGGGAACAAATGAAATAAAATTTCCCCAGTTGAGACTGTTTTGCTCACAATACATGCTAATGGTTAAACCTTTTGACTTTTTGGACCTTCTCTTTGATTCTATGTATTCAACAAAATTAGAAACTACGTCAGCAGATTAAATTTTTTTGTCTTGCAGTTTGACTCTTAACTTGGATCACTTAAGAAATAAAAATGCCTTATAGTTACAGTAGGTAGCAGGAGAGGGAGGAATCCACTCTGAAGTCCTATAATATGGCCTCAAAAGTGACTTTATTAAGGTTATTTATAGGGATCCTAAACCTTTGCTATGTAACAATGTTATTTACTACGAAATGTCATTTTTCATGAAACAGTACTTAGAGATCATGGATCTCATGTTCAACCTCCACAACAAAATGCCCCAAACAAAAACTCTTCTCACGTTTATCAGTCTTTCCCTGTCTTATTGTAACTGTGTTGCACTTCATGGAATCATAAATAGTAATAGACTACAGAAATAATGTTTGCTCATATCGCTAAAAAAAAAAAAAAAATGTGTACTATGAGACATAACCTTGGGATGAATTACCTAAAAGACATTTTGTATAATTTCTATCCCAATCCATGAGACAGGGACTTAGTTTACCTGCATATCTGAAATAATTCCAGCCGTTCCAAGTGTACCTACCTAAAACTATTTTAATAATGGAATGGGGGTCTTGGAAAGCTTATCCTTGTTACTTAAGTGAATTTTTTGTTTAATCTGGAAAAAAACTGTAAAATTACTTCTCTGTCTCCTCTGCTTCACATCCTGATTTTGTCTTTTAAAATGAACAACTGGAGACTATAATGAAAATGGGAAAAGTTTGTGTGATGCATTTACAGTAAAAGGTAAATAACTTCACTTTCTGAAAAATACTGAAGTGAGATACCTTTTAGTTTCTTATCTCTCTCTCGCCTTTAGGTGAGGTCTTGCACAAAGATCTGTTTTCCTTATGCAAGATTATGGCTGAGTTGACTGACTGTATCTTTAGTTTGT
>NW_020956242.1:368420-370287 GCF_003031625.1 Empidonax traillii
AAAAGTTTGTGTGATGCATTTACAGTAAAAGGTAAATAACTTCACTTTCTGAAAAATACTGAAGTGAGATACCTTTTAGTTTCTTATCTCTCTCTCGCCTTTAGGTGAGGTCTTGCACAAAGATCTGTTTTCCTTATGCAAGATTATGGCTGAGTTGACTGACTGTATCTTTAGTTTGTTTTGGAACTCAGGGTGAAATAAGTTAATTGAGCTACATGCTGGAATAATGGGGAATGTCTTTTGCTATATGGTAGCAGTGACTAAGCAGTCAGTCTGTTATTTTGCTTGTGGAGTGCTTATGGAAGTAATTCAGAAGAACAAATAAGTAGATCTAAGAAACTGTTATGGTTAAGTACAAAGCTCTCTACTGAAAGTTTTTGACCCAAAAATCTCGTTTTGATATCTTCTTCAAAGCTCCTAAGTCAGAACAAAGTATATAAAAAAAAAATCACTTTTTAAACACGTCTTAGAAACTAAGGTATCTGGCCTTAGAAAGGCAAGACAATATTTCAGAATGCTTTGCCTGGTAATAAAAAGCTCAAAGGCTACCCATAACATTAAAACATAAGTGATAGTTTCTGAGAAATAATTCTTCAGTATGGTGGGTGATCCTAAAAAATTACGGTAAGAAGCAGCAGCATCATGTCCTTTTAGAAAATTTGTGATGTGTTTCTAAGTAGAATTGTAAAAATCTGAGATGACTGCAAGGGTTTTTTTATTCCCTCTCTCACCTGACAGTGCTCTTATAATTAGCATATTTTAACGGGGATTGCCAGAATGTCTCTCATACTATATTCTAATGAAATATTTATATGAGCTCAAGTGCCAAGTAAACCATTAAAAAGAACTTAAACATTCACTTGGGTGAAGGAAGATATAAAACAAGCTTTATCATAGCCAGAGTACAACCCACAACACTGCAAAGTAAATATGCCTAATGAGCATTCTTTATACTGCTAACACTAACCGAGGGAATTAGTAAGACTTAATGGAATAAGAGCACAAGGAATTTTTTTTGCCACCACTTTCCAGGAATTGGGAGAAGTCTTTGAAGTGGAAGACATTTTTTATGATGCTTATTATGCTTCTGTTTTTAAGGCCTATGATAGTGTAGGGTGTACTAGGGAGTGAGGAGAGAATAAGCAGATAATTAAAGTAGAAGGTAGCAATCTGTATGTTTCCTTGGTTTAAGACTAAACTAAGTAATTAAGAGCCTAATCAACTAAGACCTGATGAAGGAAGTGACATGTGATACCTGGTGACTACTCCTATATTCCCAGTTTAATATTCCTATTTAGGATGAGGTGTAGGATTGTGATTCCAAAATAGACTTCTGTGTTTTCCTTTGGATGTGTAGCTCTTCAGAAGCATAAGCTGCTCAGAGAGCATCCCCAAAAGCTGTTCCTGCTCACAGCTGCCTTCAGTTAGGAATTTACATACAACTCTTCCATCTTCAAAAACAAGTGGCAGTATAACCCTCTCTGTCAAGCAGACACTAAATTAACAGAACTTCTAAAAGATTTAGGTAACCAGTGCAATAATTGACACATCCAAAAATTTTCCCTGTTTGATTCCTGCCCTATGTGACTGGGAATTGTAGGTCCTATAGGCTTCTTCTGACTGCTGTTAAAAACAAAACAAAACAAAGATTTCAATTTGCATTTGTTCATTATCCTTATCACGTGACTAGACAGGTGTGATAACCTCAACTATCTAATTGCTGACGTTTTTAGTAATTTTATTAGTATACTGTTAAGCACAAGCTACAGAAATGGAAACTCTGAACTCAGCAGCACGTCCCATATCATTGTTACTCCACTGTTTATTTCTTAGAGTGGTAGAGAAAAACAGTACTTATACTGTTTTT